>NC_061114.1:97848696-97877751 GCF_002878395.1 Capsicum annuum | reverse complement strand
CCCCCCCCCCCCCCCCCCTTCTCTTTCTTTATTCCAGCCCTCATTCTTTCTCCCCTTCCAGATCCACTCTTAATCCCCTTCAAGCCCTCTCCCTCTTCCCGCTCTTTCTTCTTAGCCCCCCACCCCCCTTCTTTCTTGTCAAACGCAAAAGTAATTTTTCATTTATTTTACTATTTAAAATTGTCTTATTAACAAAAAAATTCAAAAGTAAAAATCAAAATAAATTTTATTGATGATAAGTAGTTCAATGAAAAAATCATCAATTTAATTTAATTTTTGTCTAAATTTTGAGGGAGTTAAATTTATGGTGTTCAATGGAAAAAAAATTTTAATAGTGTCTTCATGTTTGTTCTTTGGTGGTGTTAATGGAGGAAAATGAAAAATAATTAAAGGAGAGTGTTGGTGAAGAATGGATTTAAGGTTGTTAATGTAGGAATTTGAGTGTTGTTGTTGTTGATGATGATGTTTTGGAGAAGAAAAGATGAAAAAGGGGTTTAATTTTTTTTAAAAAAAAATTCTATTATATTTTAAATATAATATTACTGAAATTATTTTTTTTTTTATAAATAAGCGCGCCTTTTTTTTTTTAAATGTCACATCAGCATTAGGGGTGAATTTGTACACCAAAATAATTTTATTTATTTATTATTTTCCAATCCATGCTCGAAATCCACAATCCGACTAATTCAAATTCTTAGATTACATTGGTCTCAATGTCGATTGATAGCTGAACAAAAGGAATTAAGCAACTCAACCAGGAATACCGACACAGAAGCTACTATCACTTCCTTTTTCAAGAAAAATAAGAAGAAAAAATGCAATTAACCACTTTTGACCTCTTTACAGCCCCATTTTTCCTTCTACGTCAGTAAGTTGTTCTAGCAGAAAGCATCATGCAAGAGAAGACAACACATTCACAATTCAAAGAAAACAACTTTCCGATAGTCAATTGATTCAATACGATTAAAACCAGTTAGCCCATTCGTGTGTGTCTTTTATTCGAATTTATTAATCATATTAATTATTTTGCGAATTCAGTGAATGTAATTCCCAACCAAGCACGTTTATCTCTCGAAAATTATAAGAATAAATTAAACATAGACGATATTTATAGTATCATCTCTAATACTCCAAAAGGCTATTATATGATCCCTCTATTTTGTTTTAGTTGGACACTTGCTAAAAATATTTATTTCAATTTAGTTGTTTCACTTATGAAACTAAGAAAATTTTATCATATTATTTCACTACTATCACTATCATTAAATGACTACATAAAGTGTAAAATATTGAAATTTATATTTTTAAAAATATAATTAAAGATTCCATTGATGTATACGATTAAGTATATATACCATAACTAAGATAAGATTACTAAAGAATAAGTCATAAAGGAACGACAATTCCACTGATAACAAAAAAAGGGGAAAAGGGTAAATATAGATTTTAAAGAATGGTTTAGAGAATGAAAATTTTTCTTACCTCTTCCTCTTCTTCGAAAGAAAGAAAAAAGGGCACGGGTCTGTCAGATTTACAAAAAAAAATAGAAAGAAAATAGTCAGATCATTAATTAATTATATAACTATTAACCATATGCAATCATAATAACCTATGTAATTTAGCCGAAAAAAGTATAATTTAATAAAAATGAAATGTGAAAATAGAAAGAATGGAGCATCTTCACGAGGCTTTGGTTTTTTGCTTTTCATGGTTGCAATTTTTTTATAATTAGATATGCTTTTCTTATCCTAATAAAATTCTTTTATGTTATGACTTCTAATAAGAAAGTTTTTATCATAAATATATTTAATTAATTAAAAATTAATTACATATTAAGAAAAAATAGTGAAAAGATAATTTTGTCTAAAGTGAAATGTGAAAAGAGAAAGATTGGAGCATCTTCACGAGGCTTTGGTTTTTTCCTTTTCATGGTTGCAATTTTTTTTATAAATAGATATGCTTTTCTTATCCTAATAAAATTCCTTTATGTTATGACTTCTAATAAGGAAAGATTTCATTATAAATATATTTAATTAATTTTTAATTATTAAATATTAAGAAAAAAATAGTGAACAGACAAGTTTGTAAGTAAAGACTTTTAATGAAGGGCAAAAAGTTCAAACAATATTTTTAAGGCCCTTCACACTTTTAATATATTATAGATATAGATTATAGATTATAGATATAGATTATAGATATAGATATAGCTTATAGATTATAGATATAGATAGATTATAGATTATAGATATAAATTATAGATTAAAAATTATAAATATAGATATAGATTATAGATAGATTATAGATATAGATATAGATTAGTTTTAAGTTATATGAGGATTCTAGTAATTGACATAGTAGAATATTTAATTTCTTAGTTTTAGCAAGAATCTAATACTTTAATTAAGAAAAAATAATGAAAAGACAATTTTGTCTAAAGACTTTTAATGAAGGAAAAAAAGTTCAAATAATATTTCTAAGACCCTTCACACTTTTAATATACTAATTTAGGCGTACGCGTCTCGCGCGTGTACCTCACTTTATTGAGTTTAAATATTACACTAAATAGAATATTTGTTTAAATAATAAAGATGAATACAAAAATTAAATTCAACATCTTTTGGGGAATTTATTTAATTAAACCTAATCTTTACCAAAAAAAATTATTAAGCCGATCGACATTCACGTACCACCTGTAAACTATAACAAAATAATACGATAATAGAGATATCAAAATAATACAACTAATTTAACATTTACTCAAAATATTTTTAAAACAGAGATATAAATACAATATAATTAAACCTAACCTTTATTTAAAAATTTCTCAAATCTAAGTGACATTCATCTACCACCTGTAAATTCATCTATGGCTTGTAAACTACAACAAAATAATATAATAGAGATCACAAAACTTCAATTTTGATGAAAACAATTCTTGTCTGAGCAAAATATTTGATCCTAAAGAATGACTTGAATGGAAATATATATATATATATATATATATATATATATATATATATACACACACGTTGAATTCTAATATGTTGACAAAAATAGTGAAGAAGTTGAAGGTTAGAAAATTAAACATCCACCAATCTAGACATGCAACCGAATCAAGTTAGATGAGCATCAATCATATTTTTTTCAATAAGTAAATAGGCTTCTTCTCTAGTTTAACGTGCATCTCAATATTTATACAAGTATTTTCTTAATAGAGTCCTATTTGAGGAGTATTTTTCTATCCTATTTTAACAGTATTTTTCTATCCTCTTTTAGGAGTATTTTCTTAATTGATCAGTACAAAGAAAAATATTAATTGATTCTCCTTCCATATATTTTAGGAGTCTCATATATTTTAAAAGTCTAGTTAATAAAATAAAAATAATTAAATAATAAATTGAAGAAAATAGTGAAAAGACAGTTTTGTCTAAAGAAGATTGTTTTAATGAAGGGCAAAAAGTTCAAATCACTTTTCTAAGGATCTTCACAATTTAATATATATAGATTATAAATATAAATATAGATTAGTTTTAAGCTGGGGGTTTAGGCTGTAGGTGATAAAAGAGTTTTAACATGAGTTGTAGGTGACACAAGTCTTAATTATTGAGTGGAGGTGATAATTACTTTATTATGGATTAAGAAAGTTGTGGAAGTCTGAAAATAACCTTCAAGTTTTTTAATTTACACTTTGATCCAAATGTTAGTTAATATAACAGGAAACGAAGGGAAAAGGGCGTGTTTCTCTCTCTTCTCATCTATTGTTGTTTTCTCTCTCTTCATGATTATTGATGTTCATTATTGCTGTTGCTTTATTCATCATATTCTGCTTCATTATCATCATTTTGTACTTTATTATCATCTCCATCTTCTTCTTGTCGACCATTGTTGTTGTTGTTGTTTCCGCTACTGCTGCAATTTGATCAATTTCTTAGGTCAAATTTTCTTTTCTACTTCACTTTCCACTTTGGCATTACTTCATAGGTGACTTTGGTAAGTAAAATTATGATTTTTATTCAAATTTGTCATCTGGGTACACAGTCACTGCTATTTTTCCAACAATGAATAAAACCCGATCATGAATCCAATATAAGTGCCCATAATTTAAACAGATCACTCATCTGGTGCATCAGATGAGTAATCTGCTGAAACAAAAGATTTATCTATTGTAATAGACTAGTTATTTGTTACATCAAATTGATTATCTATTGCATCAAGTTGATTATCTGTTGCATCAGACTGCTTATTTATTGCAACAGATGATTAATTTGTTTGTAATAATACAAATCAGTCTTTGCCACAAACCCAGCAGATAACCAATATATTTCAACTCTTGCTATTGCTACTGAATTCAAAAATATCCTTACGTCCAATCATCGACATGTTTGTTGAGAAGATAATAGACAGAATGAAAATTAAATATTCCCTCTGTCTCAAATTACCCATCCTTATCTGTTGCAATAGATGATTAATCTATTTGGAACAACACAAATCAGCCCCTGCCACAAATCCAACAGATAAACAATATGTTTCAACTCTTGCTATTGCTACTGGATTCAAAATTATTTGTTACGTTCAATCGTCGACATGTTTGTTGAGAATATAATAGATAGAATGAAAATTAAATACTTACTCCATCTTAAGTTATCCGTCCCAAATTTCCTAATTTGATTTCTCATTTTACTTATCTTTTTTCATTAATCAAGAAGAGATAAAAAAAAATTCCACGTTTTACCCTTTGCATTAATCACTTTTTCTTCAAATTAAAATGTAAACATCATTTAATAGGGTTATTATGGTAAACTAGGCATGTTATTAATTATTTTTCTTAATCAATGTGTCATCTCAATTTGGGATGGGTAATTTGAGATGGAGGGAGTATGAATTAAAACGTCAAAGCCGTGCAACAGACTAGTTATCTGTTAAAAAAAACTAGTTATCTGTTGCATCAGACTGATTATTCGTTGCATCAGACTGCGTATCTGTTGCAACATATGAGCAATCTGTTTAAAACAACAAAAGTCAGCCCCTGCCACAAACCCAACAGATAAATCTTGTTATTGCTACTGGATTTAAAATTATTCCTTACATCTAATCATCAATATGTTTATTGAGAAGATAATACAGAGAATGAAAATTAAATATGAATTAAAACGTCAAAGTTGATCAAACATAATTTGTTTATTAAACTGGCGCAAATAAAAATACATATACATAGACTAAAAGAAACAAAATAATTTTATTATTATTATTATTGTTGTTATTATCATTATTATTATTGCCAGCAGGCAAATCTTCGACCGTTAGCAGCAAGGCCCTCCTCAGCCTACGGATATCATGGAGCATCATTGCTCTAACTTCTCCCAGTTCATATTGTAGGTCACGAACCTGCATCCGAAGTTCATTCACGGTGTCTTGCAGAAAAGCAATGTCCCACACTGGATCAACCATATCTAGAACACATATGAATTGACAAAAAACGTAAAAACAAAAGTAAAGAAAAGAATATCTGAATGTAATACAACGTATACTACAAATTGGCAAGAAAAATATTTACCTGAGTCACGAGAAAGAAAGTGGTGGAAGGTGTAATATGAAAGACAAGATGCAATAAATAAATAGAGTATAGTTGAATGAACGAATGAGTAAGGAGAGACCTATTTATAGAGGATTGAATTTGAATGAGTGGCAAAAAGGCGTGACTTTTCACCTCCATTTATTAATTATAGTTTTTATTACTGTGAAAAGTTATGACTTAATTAAATGACAGAATACATACGCAAGCTCTTCAAGTACGCACCATTTTTCACTTAGGCAACTCAAATGGACATTGTTCCATTTTGGCACCTCAAGTAGGTATAAAGTATGTTATTTTGACACTTTTTGTTGAGTTAGCAAGGTGTGTGTGACACACGCATTGAAGGCACGTTTGGGTGGCATTTTCATAATTTTTCAATGGCATTTTCATAATTTGTAGTTTTCTTCTCTTTTCTTCTTCTTCTTCTTCTTCTTCTTCTTCTTCTTCTTCTTCTTCTTCTTTTTTCTTCAATCCATTAACTTACCACTTTTCCTTAACACATCCTTATGCTAAAATGGTTAAATCAAGAATCTTACTTCTTTTATGAAAGAAGAAATCAAAAAACAAGAATGATTAAATCAAGAAATAAGAATGCTTAATTATAAGAAATAAGAATGATTGAGAAATAAAGCTAAATCAGTGAAGAAAAATTGAATTCAAACAAAATCAATTAAAAAAATTAAAATTGAAGCATAAAAATCAAGAAAATCAGTGAAGGAAAATTGAAAATCGAAGCAAAATTGATGAACGAAATTAAAAAATAAAAGCTAAATCCATCAATAAAACTTAAAATCAAATAACTAAATTAAAAAAATTAAAAATTGACTGGTGGGGTAGGTGGGGTGACGGACGGGTGGGTGCGTGGGGTGGAAGGGGCGGCGGGATGGGTGAACTGGTGGCATGGGGGTGGGTGGGTAGACTGATGGGGTGGGTGGTGGGTGAGTGGGGTGTTTGAAGAAGAAGGTTGGTGGGGTGGGTAGGTTAGGGGGAGGGAGTATTTTTTATTTAAATTAATTATTTATAAATTATTTAAGTATTTTTTATTTAAAATTAATTATTGGGGAAAGAGGTGATTATTGATTTTTTTTGAAAAAAAATTAATTAATGATTTAAAAATTATTTTTTAGAGAAATGACACGTGTTAGCATATTATTTGTCACTTTTCACATCATCAGGCGTGTGTAATACACGCGCACAATATAAATTTGCTGATTTAGCAAAAGGTACCAAAGTGGCACACTTGAAGGCCGCTTGGGGTGCCAAAATGGAACAATGTCCACTTGAGGTGCCTAAGTGAAAGATGGTGCGTACTTGAGGGACCTGCGTATGTATTCTACCTAATTAAATTAAGAAATATTGTGATAAGTCATGACTTTTCAGATAATTATTATTAATTAGTTCTTTCCAAGAATCGTTTTTATTGAGTTGTGACAACAGATTCTATATATGTTGCATCAGATAACTCATCTGTGACAACAGATATTCCATCTGTTGCAACATATAGAGAACCTGTTGCATCAGATAATCTATCTGTTGCAACATATAATCTAACTATTTACCTCCATTTATTAATTACATTTTTTATTACTGTGAAAAGTTATGACTTAATTAAATTAAGAAATATTTTGATAAATCATGACATTTTAGATTATTATTATTAATTAGTTCTTTCCAAGAACTATTTTTATTGAGTTATGACAACAGATTCTATATCCGTTGCATCAGATAACTCATCTGTGACAATAAATATACCATATATTGCAACAAATAGAGAACATGTTGCATCAGATAATCTATCTGTTGCAACATATAATCTATCTTTTTTTAAAAAAAATTATCATCATATCATTAATCCAAATTTGCTGACTTTTTTATTATATAAATTAAAAAAAAATACTTTTTCAATAACCGTTTCTTTAATAAAATAATAACCATTTTTATTGAGTTTTGACAACAGATTGTATAACCGTTGCATCAGATAAACAATCAGTTGCAACAGATATACCATCTGTTGCAACAAATGAAAGGTCTGTTTTAATAGCTTTTGTGATTTCTTCTAATAGCTGATACATCAGTCGCAACAGATGGAGAATTTAATGCATCAACAATATTGTTGAATGCGTTTTAGAGAAAAAGTTAGGACTGCTCACCTTTTTCTTAACAATCATCATATAAGTTAATTAATCCAATTTAGTGACTTTTTTTAATTATATAATAAATAAATAATTTAAAAAAATAAATTTAAAAACAAAAATGAAAAGTCACGATCAGTTATTAAAATCAAATAGTCGCTCTTTTATGGTTATAAATTGTATTTATCATTTATTTCCTTATTATTTATTTATGAACGAATTTTTATATTAAATAATCGGAAAGTCATATCTTTTCACCCTCTCAATACAATAACTCTTTTTTATTAATAACCGTCTGTTGCAACATATGATCGATCTATCGCATCAGATTAACCTCTGTTGCCACAAATGCTCAATCCCTACCACCAACCGTCGACATGTTGAAAATAAGGAATAAACAAAATTATAATTAAATACTAAATAAGAATTAAAAATTCAAAGTCAACCACCAAACATAGATTTTTGAATCCCTTGGGTAGATCCGATATACAAAAGGAGGAAAATACGTACGCTAAAAGAAAAAACATAACCTAATTATTATTACTACTATTATTATTATCATTACTATTATTATTATTATTACTATTATTATTGTCAATCGGGTAATTTTAATCCGGCAGCAGCAGGGCCCTCCTCAGCGTTGCTCTGAAGTCGGCCAAATTCCTCTGGAGTCCATCAAACTGACTTTGAAGTTCTTGCAAGGACTCAATATGAATCTTCTTGTACGAATTTGGATCATCCATATTTGTAAGTATTATAGAATGAACGAGTAAGGAGAGACCTGTTTATAAATGATTGAATTGGAATGAGTTAGTCAAACAAAAACCCACGACTGATCATATCCCTTAATTAAATAAAACTGGCAAATTTTTGAATATTTAAATTAAAAAAAATGGATCTAAATACAATATTTTATCTTTTATTGTATTTCGAAAAGAAAAGAAAATTGCTTTAAAATAAATCTAACAGATGGGTAATCTGTTGCAAAATATATTCCATTTGTTAGATAACTTACAACATACTGACAATCTGTTGAAACAGATGGATATATCTATTTACTTTTCCAACAGATATGTCATATGTTGCAACAGATTGATCATCTTCATAACAGATGTCTGCAATTGTTTCACAATTTAAATAGATGTGGTATCTATTGCAACTTGTTAGTCATCTGTTTATTCAATTTAAGTCATAGATGGGCTAAGAAGAATAAGGTGCGTGCAGATGGATGGATCCGCTGTCATGTGTGGGAGTTAAGTATTACTAATAAGGTCACCGGGACAACACACACAAAGTATAATGTTGTGAATGCAGTTTTTAGCCGATTAGGCACTGATCATTCAAATAAGATCCTGCATAGTATAGTTAAGTTTGATCGGTTCAAATTAATAAGGCCGAGGGCTCTATGAAGATAGTGCAAATACATGTTATGAATCACTGACGATTGTTGCTCGTATTTATGTGTGTCAAGTTTTGAGAAGGGATCAATATTTGGTGTCATTGCAGAGATCCAATAGTGATTGGACTTAACTTTAAGTGTGCATTAGACTCTGAGAAGGCCTTCGAAGCCTCGCACTGCATTAAACAAGAATGAAAAACCAATAAAAATTCCCTTGGCCCAAATTTATATGGAAGAGTTGTTCGAGAAGATGATTATACACTAGAAGAAGTCGAAGGAGAATGCCTGCGGGGGAAAGGGGAGTTGATGAAAGACTATATCATCTGAGAGCTAATTGAAGAGGAGACATAGGGTAGCAAGGAACTTCTACCGAATTTGGATGATGAAATTCTCTTAAAACATGAGAAATCTGAATCAAGTGCAAATATGAAAATGTATCCGATAATATAAATTTGTCTGTTGTCTCTCTAAAAGAAAAATAATGCAAATGGACACTTTGCTAGGGAGCTGCGACTAGTTAGCCTGGACGGGATTATTACCTAGATAGAAAATAGCAGAAGACCAAGAAATCAGCCTTACGGGCATCGAGGGTTGAAGTGATGTACAGTAAGTCTAGAAAACTTGCACCAATAGCAACTGTAGTTAAAGTAAGGAATCTAAGCGAAGGCTATACTTTGTGAATTTTAAATTGCATCCCATGCCTTCTTGTTTGTGGTTCTAATTAGGTCTACTGATTTTGACCTGATCGATACCACAAACAAGATTGAAAGACAGATTGAGTGTCATTAGTTCCTTAGCAATATGGATTAATTGATTGTGTTTTCTTGCCTAAGCATGCTTTCAACATTCCTTGGAGAAGATCAGAGGCTTACTGTAGTATGTGAATCCTGATAATTTTCATGTTTGCCTCCAGCTTACCGATTCGCTCTTCAAGTTTGTCGTTGTCGTCTTTGAAGTTGGTATAGAATTCCTGGTCTTTTGTGAGCTCGATCAGGAACAAATCCTCCTTTGAAGTTGTGTCATTGAAGAAGGCCTTCAGAACACTTTCTTCAGAAGCTTTAAAGGATACATGGAGGGTCGCTGTGTTTGTTTTAGGTCAAAATGTGTTGATGCACTCTCAAGATGTGATCCTAATTGTTAAATAGCTCACTTTTATTGAGCGTTTCTAAATACATCTTGCTCAACCAACTTTCAAGGGATTTGGTAAATTAATAAGCAATAAGTTATGTAAAGTTTGATCTAAACCGACTCTACCAAGCCTATCAAATGTTACGTAACTCTAGGCTCATTACCCTATCAAAAAACATTGCCCGAGTTAGTGAAAAAATCAAGCGAGCTCAATATCTTAGCCTTTCTGCTGATCGCCCTTCTCCAATATAGATGACAAGATATCCACCATTGCAAAAGTCTACACCATCAGCAGAAGGCATTATTAGTAATGTACAAGGGCTATGGAAGAAAAATTTCTAACTCCTCTGTCTTGCTCAATTATCTAAAAAAGAAAATTTTCAACTCTTCTTTCTTACACTGTTGTGCAATGTACAGACGAGTTGAAATGTACGACAAACTTATATATAGCTCAATAGTGCAAGATAGAGGAGTTGAAATTTTTCTTTTTCGGATACTTGCGCAAGACAGAGGAGTTGATGATTTTTCTTCTATGGCCCTTGTACATTACTAATAATGCCTTCTATTGACGGTGTAGACTTTTGCATGGCTAATATATTGTCATCTGTATTAGAGAAGAGCGGTCAGCAAAAAGGCTGAGAGATTGAGCTCGTTTAATTTGTCCATTAACTCGGGCAAAGTTTTTGGATAGGGTAATAAGCCTGGAGTTACGTAACATTTGATAGGCTTGGTAGAGTCAGTTTAGATCTAACGTTATGTAACTCCTTGCTTATTAATTTGTCAAATCTCTTAAAGGTTGGTTGAGTAAGCTGCATTGAGCAATGCTTAATAAAAGTAAGTTATTCAATGGTTGGGACCACATCTAAACTGTGCATCAACACATTTTGACCTATAAACATACGCAACGACCCTATATATATCCTATAAGGCTTCTGAAGAAAGTGTTTTGAAGCGCTTTTACAAAGCCATAACTTCAAAGATAGTGTTCCTGATCGAGCTCATAAGAGATCAGGAACTCTGTACCAACTTTAAAGACAACAACGACAAGTTTGAATACTAAATTAGCAAGCTGGAGGTAAGCTTGAAAATTATCAAAATCCACATACTACAGCAAGCCTCTGATCTTCTCCAAGAAATATTGAAAGCATGCAAAGTCTAGAAAACATAATCAATTATAACCACATTGCTAAGGAAGTAATGACACTCAAACTGTCTTTCAATCTTGTTTGTGGTTCCGATCAGGTCAACAACAATGGACCTAATCGGAACCACAAACAAGAAAGCATGGGATGCAATTAAAAATTCAAAAATTATCGCCTTTACTTAGATTCCTTATTTTAACTACAGTTGTTGTTGGCGCAAGTTTTATAGACTTACTGTATATTATTTTAACCCTTGATACCCATAAGGCTGCTTTCTTGTTCTTCTGCTATTATCTAGAATCTAGATGATAATCCTGACAAAGCTACCTAGATGCAACTCCTTAGAAAAATAACCATCTGCACTATTTTTCTCTTAGAAAAATAAAATATGGATTTTTCATTATCGGATACAATTTCATATTTGTACTTGATATAGATTTCTCATGTTTTAAGATAGTTTCATCGGTCAGATTCACTAGAAGTTACTTTCTACCCTATGTATCCTCTTCAATTAGCTCTCAGATGATATAGTCTTTTATCAATCATCTATTTTTCCTTGAAGGCATTCTCATACCGCACTTTTTGGCATATAATCATCACCCCGAGAAACCCAACCATATAAATTTGGTCTAGGTTAACTATATTAGTTTTCCATTATTGTTAGATGCAGTGTTAGGATTCGAAGGCCTTTTCAGAGTTCAATGCTCCCTAAAAGTTAGTCCAATTGCTATTGAATCTCTTTACAATGAGACCAAAACTAGATCCATTCACAATGCTTGACACATAAACATAAGCAACAACTGACATTAAATCTTAATAAGGTATCAGAATCATATTCATGGTCCCTCAGCCTTATCAGTTCGGACCTACTAAACTTAACTGTAAAATTACAAATATCTTATTTGAATGATCAATGACTAATCAGTAAAAACAGCATTCACAAAATCAGTGTACGCTATTTGTGTTTCCACGATAACATTATCAATAATACATACCTCCTACATATGAAGTAGTTCCATCTGTATGCAGCTTATTCCTCCTAACCCATATTTACTGTAGCCTCTTGTATTGGTCGAGCAAAATTTGATCAACTTTCAGTTTCTTATATCTACAAAGAAGAGGAAATATAATATCACAAAAAGAATGTTATCCATCTGTTGCATCAAATGTGGAGTCTGTTGCAACAAAGGTGGAGTCTGTTGCAATAGATATGGAGTCTGTTGCAACAGATATGGAGTCTATTACATCAGATGTAGAGTTTGTTGCAACAAATATGGAGTCTGTTATAAAAGATGTGGAGAATGTTGGAATACATCAAACCAACCTTGCCGGTGGTTTGATTTGTTCCAATAGTTTCTCCATTTGTTGCAACATCAACAACAACAACATAAACTACAAAGAAATAACAAATAAGAAACATCAACAACAAAGAAATAACAATATTTATTCCAACACCATCAACAACATTATCAACAATAAAGAAGCAACATCCTTTGTTCCAACACCATCAACAACACCACACTACAAGTTTAAACAATGCCAACCCCACCACCAACATCAATAATAGCATCAACAATAAAGAAATAAATAAAATACATACAAACAAATGATACTGCCAATAAGGCTTTTAAACTTCTCCCAACAGATCACTTTTTTCGCATATTGTAATAAAAAATTTTGGTTCATTTATTCAATACTTAAAAGTTTCTTCAAATTTTTTAAATAAATATGATATGGGTAAATGGTAATTAAATAAAAAAATAGATATAAATAACTTACAAAAAAGAAGACGAGAATGAAAGAGCAATAGTGAACCATACCTTAATGTCAAAAAAGGATCAAAATAACAATTTCAGTCGAGGAAATATATGGATTGATTTAGATCCGAAAGGATCTTTATAAGAAAGAGAAGATAAATAAAAAATAAAAAAGGTTGTGATAACCCTAAAGAGGAGAGAAAAAAAAAGATGTGAGATGAGTAAAATAAATTTAGGGTTGAAGTGAAGGAGAGATGAGATAATTCTAGATGTATTGTGTACGCAGACATGGGTTTCAATATTTATTAATTAATATTCATTAATAATTTGAGGGGAACGGGGAAGACAAATGACATTGAAAAGACAAGATAAGATTACTCAATGAACTCATTTTTGAGTTATCCAAGAAATATATTTTATCATTTTAGTAGTACTATTTTATCTACTCAGACAGAAGCTTGCTTTAAAATTAAAAAAAAAATTCAAACAGATATGTCATCTGTTGCAACAGATAGCAATATCTGTTTAAAAATCCCAACAGCTCCATCATCTATTACAACAGATATCAATATCTATTTAAAAATCCTAATAGCTCAATCATCTGTGACAATAGATACAGATGTCTATTTGATAATTAAATTAGAAATGTCATCTGTTGTAATAGATATCAATATCTGTTTGAAAATTTTCGATAACTCAGTCATCTGTCACAACAGATGCAAATGTCTATTTGATTATTAAATCAGATATGTTATCTGTTGTAATAGATATGAATATCCATTTAAAAATTTCCAACATCTCAATCATTTGTTGCAACATATTTTATTACAATTGATTTAGATGGAACTAGGGGTGAATGAATGAGTTCATAGGGTCAACTACAACTTCAATTGATTCTTTGCAATTGCATGGTGTTGGTATTGCGTTCATCCCAACCTAAGTCGTCGATCAATCACTCTGAGTTAAAAAGATTCTCATTAACTTAATGTAAAGCTAATACCTAAATCATTTTAGGTGGAATTAGGGATGAATGAGTTCTCATTAACTTAATGTTAAGATAGTACCTAAATTAATTTATGTGGAACTAGGGATGAATATGTTCATAGGGTTAACTACAACTTCAATTGAGTCTTTACAATTGCATAGTATTGGTATTGCATTCATCGCGACTCGAGTCATCGATCGATCACTCTGAGTTAAAATAAATTCTCATTAACTTAATGTTAAGCTAGTACCTAATTGATTTAGGTGGAACTAGGGATGAATGAGCTCATAGGTTCAACTACAACTTCAATTGAGTCATTGCAATTGCATGGTATTGGTATTGTATTTATCCCGACCCGAGTCATCAATCGACCACTCTGATTTGAAATGAGTTCTCATTAACTTAATGTTAATATAGATCCTTAATTAATTTAGGTGGAACTAGGGACGAATAAGTTCATAGGGTCAACAACAATTTCATCAAGTCTTTGCAATTGCATAGTATTGGTATTGCATTCATCCCAAACTAAGTCATCGATTGTTCACTCTGAGTTAAAATGAGTTATCATTAACTTAATGTTAAGATAGTACCTAAATTGATTTAGGTGGAACTAGGGATGAATGAGCTCATAGGGTAAACTATAACTTAAATTGAGTTATTGCAATTGCATGGTGTTGGTATTGCATTTATCCCGAATGGAGTCGCCAATCCATCACTCTGAGTTAAAATGAGTTCTCACTAACTTAATGTTAAGATAAAACCTTAATTGATTTAGGTGAAACTAGGGATGAGTGAGTTCATAGGGTCAACAACAACTTCATCGAGTCTTTGCAATTACATGGTGTTGGTATTAAGTTCATCCCGACCCGGGTCACCGATCGATCACTCTGAGTTAAAATGAGTTCTCATTAACTTAATGTTAATATAGTACCTAAATTTATTTAGGTGGAACTAGGTATGAATGAGCTCATAGGTTTAACTACAACTTCAATTGAGTCGTTACAATTGTATGGTGTTGGTATTGCGTTTATCCCAACCCGAGTCATCAATCGATCACTCTAAGTTGAAATGAGTTCTCATTAACTTAATGTTAAGATAGAATCTTAATTGATTTAGGTTTAACTAGGGATGAATGATTTCATAGGGTCAACAACAACTTCATCAAGTCTTTGCAATTGCATGGTGTTGGTATTACATTCATCCCACCCGAGTCGTCGATCGATCACTCTGAGTTGAAATGAGTTCTCATTATTTTAATGTTAAGATAGTACCTAAATCAATTTAGGTGTAACTATGGATGAATGAGCTCATTGGGTCAACTACAACTTCAATTAAGTCATTGTAATTGCATAGTGTTGGTATTGTATTTATCCCAACCCAAGTCGTCGATCGATCACTCTGAGTTGAAATGAGTTCTCATTAAATTAATGTTAAGATAGAACCTTAATTAATTTAGGTGGAACTAGGGATGAATGAGTTCATAGGGTCAACAACAACTTCAATTGAGTCTTTAAAATTGTATGGTGTTGGTATTGCGTTCATCCCGACTTGAGTCGTCGATCGATCACTCTGAGTTGAAATGAGTTCTCATTAACTTAATATTTTAAAAACTATATCTTATAAAATCTTAAAAATTAATCAAGATCAATTCAGACCAAATTAACAATTTCAAAACTTGTCATTCTTTTCCAAAATTAAAAATCAACCCATACAAATCATCCATTTGCGTGAAAAACTTTCTTTATATCAAATCTGAATTTCTCTCTCTCTCTCTCACTCAACAATACAAACAACAACTACTCAATATGTTACTCAACCCTTCAAAATAGATTGATTTTCTTCCCATTTTTGATCATATAGTAGTTATTTTTGACTTTATTCTCACTTTATCCATCGTTTTCCCTGTCTTCGCAGATAACACAGTTCAAGAAGAGTTCTACATTTGTTATTTATTCTAAAAATTAGGGGTTTTTAGTTAATGATTAAAAAAAAGAGTTTTAGTTGTATTATCTTTGAAAATGGGTTAATAATTTTGAGTTTTAATGCTAAAAAGGTATGAAGCACCCGAAAAAATCCTACTTTTTCTCTCAGTATTTTGTTGACTGTCGTGGTATTGTTGGATGGTGTTTTTGGTTTTGTTGGTGGTTGTTGGTGGTGGTGTCAGTATTTGTATTTTTGGTGGTGGTATCGGTAGTCTTGGTGTATTGGTGGCATTGGTGGTGGTCTTGGTAGAATTGGTGGTGGCATTGGTTGTGGTGTTAGTGGTCCATCTGTTGCAACAGGTGGAAGATCTGTTGGGAGATATTAAATAGGTCTTCAAATAGATTTCCCATTTGTTCCAACTGATGGGTTATCTGTTGGAGTATTTTTTTTGTAATGTGACGTAGAATGATTTATTAAAATTTGTCCATCTGTTGCAACAGGTGGAAGATCTGTTGGGATATATTAAATAGGTCTTCAAATAGATTCCCCATCTGTTCCAACTGATAGGTTATCCATTGGAGTATTTTTTTTGTAATGTGGCGTAGAATAATTTATTAAAATTTGTCTTACCTTTTTAAAAAAAATTATGCTGACATCAAATGCAATGTATTTTTTATTTTTCTATTGTTTTTAGTTAAAAGATATCTCCCAAAAGAAAATAAACTGAAAGTGGATCAACTTCTGACCACCCAACAAAAAAGACTAAAATACAGATAGATTCGGAGGAACTTCCTGAACAATCTTAGCCAGGGTAAAAAAAGTTGAGGAAAGTGATAACTCCTTCTCACCAATGGGGCGTAAAATAATATCAAAATCCCAACATGATTCTGTCAAAATCATTAGTATAAATAGGTTTTGAGTTGCGATGCCGATGAATAGCCTTAAAAAAGTAACTGGTGATCTTGTACTTAAATGTCAGTTGGGGAAATGTTTTGAAGAACTTAGGAGTATTATGAAGAATGAAAACATAGATGAATTTTTTAAGAAGACCTGTTTTGCATACTTTCTTGAGCTTCTTGAAGACTGCACTCTCCATTTCTCAATAAGAATGGTATATGGTCTTCTCAAGCACAGGATCAAGTATGCGGAGGATGATAAAGATTCGACGGAGGAAAAAAAAGATGAATGAAATCTGGATCAACTACTGTGGCATGCCGGTTTGTTTTGGTTTGAAAGAGTTTGCCATAGTGACAGGCTTGAGATGCGATCATCCAGAAGAACCTCTCATCAAGGAAACACTTAACAAAGGGTCCAACAAACGCAAGAGAAAAAAAGATGAGTTGTTGGGCATTGTTGGACGTAGCTACAAAGTGGGCATTGTTGTGGTTAGTTTGATTTGTCCATTACATTTTATTGGTAAGAGACGTTAAAGAAGTTATAGAAAATAATTTTTTGAAGGTTGCTTATGATTTTCGAAAATTCAATGATTATCCCTGGGGATATGACAACTACTACTTGACTGTCGAATATTTACTAACAAAGCTATCCCCAAAGATGATCACATTATATGACTTTTCTTGGGCTTTCATGGTAAAATTGATCACTATTTTTACTCATCCATTAATTTATATTGAATATAGTTATTTTGACTTTTTTGCTTGCTTCTTATATACAATTTTTAGGCTTGGGTATATGAAGACATTCCCCCCCTCCGAAAGTAGTTCAAGGATTACCCGGATGAGGTTTCTCATCCAAGGATCCTTAGGAGGTTAGCTGCAAAGGGCGGTAAAAAATATTAAGAAGGCTGATCTCTTTAAACCTCTGGATGATGCAGTACGTATTCTTTCAACTAATAAAATTTTCCTTAAAGAAAGATATTGAAACAGATGGGTCATCTATTACAACAGATCACCCATCAACTGCAACTGGTGAAACAAATGGATAATCTATTGCGACAGACAATCTATATTTTGCAATAGATTAACCATTTGTTGATCTGGTTCTCTGAATCCATCTCAACAGATTACCCTTCTACTGCAAATTATGCAACAGATGGGTAATTTGATGCAATATATTATTAATATATTGTGACATACAGATCAGTTATTGCGGCATTTAGATCCTCTGTTGCATAAGTTGGTTGTGTTAACATTTAACCCAACTGACTGTAATTATTATTATATAATTTAAATATCTCCTATTTTTTATAGGTTATGCATCCATGGATCGTGCCTACTAAACATGAGTTGAAGATGACTTCTTTTCTCACTCTAGGTCTTGTTGATATAAAAGTAGACCCAATGGTGGAGTTAATAAAGAAGGAATTGGCTAGAGAAATAATTATAATAAAAATAGTTAGGCAAGATCAGCCTAATATTGAAGCTTTTCACGACCAACCTACTACAACAGATTTGGGTGCTTCTTTGGGGGTGTTGCTGGCGGAGTTTTTGATAATGGTGGTAGCCATCATAATGCTGTTGCTGCTGTAAGTTGTGATTATAAGCATGTTGGTGCTCAACAAAAAATAAATACGTTTGAAAACACCCCTTGCACAGGTCCCTCTCACCTCTACACCGGTCCCTCCCACCCTTATAGTGGTCCCTCTTACCCCTCTTCACCCTCATGTTCTCATTGTAAATGCAAAGTATGCAAAGACAAAGAGGATAAACTCCTTGAAAAACTAAAGGCTATTGTTGAAGTTGCCGAGAAGTTTAAATCTAATAGGGGTGTTATACCATCCAAGAAGGTGAGGGAGCCATACACTCCTGTAGTGGTGGTTAGAAGGAAGACATGAAACATTAGACAAATACTCTTTGTTCTAAAAATAACAAAAATTGCAACTCCTCCCGCTCCAAGAGTTGTTAAAGTTTAGGGGTCGCTGAAAAAGGTGGACATATACGTGGCACTTAATGACAAGGAGAAGAAGAAACTGAAAAAAATCATGACTGATAAGACAAAACCTCCAGAAGAATACACCATGCATTTATTTGACGCCCAAGACTTCATGAGTATGACAAATATGCGTGAGTGGTACGTGGACAATGTAAGTTTACTTTTGCTAACCTAGCTTTCTCATCTACTCCATAAAGAAGAAGCTACGCAACAGATGTGTAATCTGTTGCAACAACTGGGTATTCTATTGCAACATAATACACATCTATTGCATAAGTTGCGTTAGCTGGGTAATCTGTGAACTGATTCAGAGAACCTTTTGCAACAAAATCTTCCACTGTGTTTTTCTTCTTTATAATTACTAACCTATTTTAAAATTGTCCTCTTATACTGTAGTATGTTGATGAAATTCTCTGTCTCATGAGGGGCAGGCAATTAGCGTACCCGGATGCTTATGATGCTACCGATAGGATAATGAACGTCAACTTCTACAATAATTTCAAGAGTAGGTATGATGATCTCCATAGGTAGGCTAGTCCCAATGTCTAGAGATTTAATAAGTTAGTTTCTACATTCCAATGGGATGAAAACATGATTAAATATGTTAGAGGGAAGAGGCCATATCCACACGACAAGAGCTAGACCAAGGCAGAGAGAATCCTTGCAGTCATAAACGTGGAATTCAAAAATTTTCTCACTGTTGAGATACTACTCTACGAGGAAAAGATTAAGGTTTATGACTGTAACTTACCTGTAATGCCCCACAAAATTCTCTCTTGTTCAAAGCCTTAGAGCGTATTTGGTAAAGCAAAAAATCTGAGTCTAAATATTTCAGAAATATCTTCCTAAGTATGAATTACTTTGAATCATGTGGGAATCTATTTGAGCATGAATTAAGATCATAGAGGTCCCCTAACTCAAGGACGAGTTGAAATCTTTCCTATCGTTCAAGTTTTAGTGACCGTCAAAATTTGGGTCAACTTCAATCAACCATAACTCATTGTATATATCGAATTAGAGGACCTACTATATATCAAATGAAATATCTTTGCATTATCTTTTGAACGATACCAATTTCATCAAAAACCGATATTGGAGCAAAGAGTTATGCCCATTTTACTCCAGTATATCTGGTTGGGAAACTGGTGACAACAATTGTGATAAGCCGTCACGCCCGTGATGGCCTATCACCAATGTCGTCAGACCTGGGCAGATTTCTAACCCTGGTGATAACATTTTGTGATAAGTCGTTACGCCCGTGATGGCCTATCATCAATGTCATCAACCTTAACCAGAAACTCAAAATTTCACCTTTTTGTAACGACAATTCATGACAGCCTATCACCAACATAACGGCTTGTCACGAATGTCGTCAGCTATATTTTCAGCAATTTAAGGACATTTTTGCAAGGGTATTTTGGTTATTTCTCACATTTTGGAAGCATCTATAAATATGAGCATCCATCTCCAAATACTAATTTCTCCATTTCTCTTTCAATTCTCTAAAGAGAGTATATGTAGGGTTTCAATTTAAGAACCCTAATCTTTCAAAATTTCATCCATAAATCTTCAAGATTTCTTCAAGAATCAAGCTCCTCATAGTATGGTCTGCGAGAATTATTTATTACAAGTGCAGATAGAGTCTCAAGCATTAGAATTCATTCAATTTTAAAGATTAAGGTATGTACATGTTGATTCTTGGGTCCCTTTCATCCAAGAAGCTCAAGAACCCTTTTCAAAACTCAAATATTTTTATGTTTATGAGTTTTTAATGATTTGTATGAGTTGAAACTGATGTTCAATGTGTTGTTGAATTTTGATTCATGTTTATTTACAAGATTCATGAGCCTTAACCCTAGTAGGTGGAATCCATGTGATATTTGTGATGAATCTTCCTTATGTTACTTTCTATGTGATGTGTTTCATGTCAAATGGGTGTAGAAATGGTTGAATAAACAAAGCATGTTCCCTCTAGGTTTGATAAAAAGCTTAGGTGAAGCATAAGGTCCATTGTAGCATGTTGAAGATGAAACCCCAAATTATGAGTTAGTTTATGCATGCCTAGTGTTTGATAAAATGCTCAAGTGAATGAATTATTCCATGATAGTATGAAGTTTCCTCAAGTCATGTGATATCCAAACACATGTCAAGATTGATATAGGTATGATATAGTTGAGGTAAAACCTTGTTTAATGTAGTACAATCTAGTAGCATGTTTCCCCTATGTTATTATATGATTATGTTTTCGAGATGCGTAAAGTGCCCCTTTGGCGATTGTGATGATGAATAAGATGTTTGTGATCGTTAAATACTTGAGGTGATGTCTTGAATGATTATGATGATGAATGAATGATTATGATGATGCATGAATGATTGTGATGATATATGAACGATCGTGATGACGAATGAATGATTATGCTTTAGTTTTATGCTATCGAGTCCTGGAGGTATTTATACCCGACAATAGAGCTATTTTCTAGAGCCCGTGTCAGTTTCTCAATAATTTCAGTAGAGCCATGATTCTCAAAACTCAGTGAACTATAGAACTCTGTATCCTCAACCAAGTGCAGAACTTAAGAAAGCTCAATAATCTCAGTTATCTCTTATCGCTAGTAATCTACCCTCAGTCCTGTAATCAGCTCAAATCTAATGGTATTTAAGTGATTCAATTCTAATCTCAGAAGCAATTCGAGTAATCTATTCAAGCTCTGTATCGTCATTCAGATACCATGATTCGATAACTTTTCCATCAGATACAGAACTAAGTAATCTCAGCATAACGTAGTCAGATCTTTTAAGAAACATGATCAGTATCAGATTCAGTTCAGTTGAGAATTTAGTTCAGAGTCTTTCAGTTGAGAGTAGAAGCTAGCACCGAGCGAGGGAAGGGATGGCAGCTCTCCCGTCAGAGAGGCCAAGTCAGTAGGAGCAATCCCTGAACTCCAGAACTGCATAGCTAGCGCAAGATACAGGAGTCCCCATCAGTAGAGGCTGTCACCGTCAGAGAGGTTTCACTATTATATTTCCTCAGGCAGACTTCTTGCGAGGTTCATCCCGTCAGAGAGGCTTGACCAGAAAGGTGTTTACCCATGGCACGGTATTAACACCCTTTCAGTTGGGGTTATAGGTTGGACCCCACCTGTGGTAGGTTGGGGTATGTCGGTTAAGTAACTACTTCCTATAAATGCAATTTCAGTATCAATCTTCAGAAATTAAGACTGTGTGGTACAATCATCTATCTCAGTAAGAAATTCAGATAGTTCCATTGATTCATGGACCATCCCGTCAGATAGGCTTGGTCTCATATACAGATACTTATTATCATATCTAGAGATCTCCCATCAGAGAGGCTTGATCTCAGTCTCAGACCATGTTGAGTATTTTTATTATCATATCTAGAGATCTCCTGTTAGATAGACTTGATCTCCATCTTAGATTCTATTGAGTATTTTTGTTGTCAGATTTGGACATGATCATACTTCTTATCATTGATAATCACTTCTGAAATAATCTGTTCAAAAAGTAGATCTCTAATTCTGTCAGTCGAAATCAGTATCAGAATTTTGTCCTTGATGTAAGTACATCCAAACTCTCAGTTAACAGTATCAGATGAGTCAGTGATTCAGTATCTCAGTGTCAGTAGTGAGTTCAGTCTGTAGTAAAGTGCTATCCGAGTTTCAGTATCTAAAGTTGTTGTGATTATGTTCATGGTCTATGCATTCATGTATGTGTTCTCATGCGACATCTTCATGATTATTCAGTTTAGATATTGCGCATTCATGAGCCCTTGTATTACCTTACCTTGTCTACATACTTGGTACATTCCTATACTGAAGTATTTGCGCTATGGTATTTTATTTGACACCATAGGTTTAGAGGCACAAGATCCAAAATATCCTCAGCATTTCAGTCCAGTCAGTAGCAGTAGCAATGAGTCCTCTTCTTTTGAGGACGAATTTCAGTTTACTATTATTGCTTCAGTCTTTGTTTATTTTCAGTTGATGGAGTTAGTTGGGGACCTGTCCCTTCAAATCTACAGTTTAGACAGTTTAGAGGCTTTTCAGATGGATGTATTAGTATTCAATTTTTCTGTATTATGAGTATTCATAGATGTGTTGAACCCTATGGCTAGTTTCTGTATTTATTTCAGATATTATGCAGTGTACAGGTAGTACAGATATCAGTAAAGGGTTAGCTTGTGGTCCTTCGGGGTCATAAAAACTGTGTGACATCTTGGGATGGGATCTCAGGCCGTTACATTACCTGTCTTCAATAAGGACACATTTTAACCCACGTGAAGCCACTCTTGAAGTTATTCTCAAAGTTGTTGATGCAGAGTAAACTGATGGATCATATGGCGGTGAAATTCTTGAGGAAGGAATCATGGGATTTTAAATGTCGAAATAAAAACATCCAGCTCCAAAGAAATTAAACTGGTGCAGCGTGTGGGCCGTACTCACTTGCATATATTGAGTGTTTGCTGACCGACACATAAATGACTGGTATGTGCGATGCCGTTGTGGAAAAGATGCAAGAGGTCTAGGCTTATGGGGTACTAACTAAATGGTTGGAGCCCGTGTATAATGAAGAATATGCACAAAGACAGAAACGAAGACGATAATAATTTTTTATTTTAGGCCACTTCACTTTACATGTAGTGGCAATAATTTTTATGTCTGGCAAAAGTTGAATTTTTATAATGCAACAGATTTTATATCTGTTGTAATAGATATAATACCTATTGTGATAGATTGATTATCTGTTGGAATAGGTTGGTCATCTGTTGCATTATGCAAATATTTTTCCAGTATGTCTGTTGCAATAGATATATAATCTGTTGCAACATATAATCTATCTATTGTAACTGATAGGTAATCTGTTTGAACAAATCAAAAAAGTAGGAAGACCTATTATATAATTTCCAACAGATGACCTAACTAAATGTTTGGAGCCTATGTATAAAAAAAATATGTAAAAAGACAGAGACGAACATGATAATATTTTTTTATTTCAACCCACTTCACTTTACATGTAGTGGCAATAATTTTTATGTCTAGCTAAAGTTAAATTTTTATAATGCAATAGATTGTATATCTGTTGCAACAGATATAGTACCTGTTGTGACAGATTGATTATCTATTGGAATAGATTGGTCATCTACATTATACAGATGTTTCAGCCTATTTATCGCAACAGATATACAATCTGTTACAACATATAATCTATCTGTTGCAACTGATAGGTAATCTGTTGGAGCAAATGAAAAAAGTAGAAAGACCTATTATATAATTTCCAACAGATGACCTACATGTTGTAACATATGTCTAAATCTGTTTGATAAGATATGTCGTTTGTTGCAGCAGATGCATTATCTGTTGTGATATTTGAATCTAGTATTCCATTTTAATTAACATGTTCAAAACTAAGGATTAAATTATATTCATAGACAGCATAAAATAAATTGAATCCTTCGGAAATTACATGAAATAACTCAACAAATAAATGAAATATAAAAAAATCATTATGGGTACAAATGATCTACTCTAAAAATAAATCAACAAGTTAAACCAAGGAGGATAGGTTATTACATTGACAGACTCAAGCTATAAAGATCTACTCAATATGGACAAGTTTTTTTCATTTGGTGCTATGGAATTTGGCTTTGGTCGTCATGGATCTTTAATGTCGCTTGCGTACGTTCTGAGCTTTCGCTTCTCTGTATTTCCATAAAAAAGTAGTATATCTTTTGCGGAGTAATTCAGAATCAAGTCCACCATTTGTTACTTGTAATCCATCGTTCAAATACTCGATGTAGGCGGCAATAAAAAAACCACAATCCCTGTATTTTAAAAAAATAGATAATCCATATCTTGCAGTTCATGTAAGCGTTGTGAAATTTATGAAATGAAACTAAATCATGACACTTATACTTGCAGGTTACTAATGGTTTGTTGAGCAATTCCTTCAATATATTGTACATCAAATAGATTACCTATTTTATCCTGATATGCTTCAATCATCGATCAATCAGTATGAACCATTTGGTCCAAAAAGCCACTCATATCTAGGTAAGTAGGCAATATTTTGGACAGCTTTTGCATCTCAGACGATGTTTCAAAATATCTTCTTCGCGACATCGAGTCATAAACTCGAATGCGTCTCTCTTTTAGAATGACGACAGCCAACACCCAATAGAATTCATCACCACAATTAATTAGGATGTACACTTCATCGACCAAATACCAAGGTAAGCCAGTTGGAATGTTAAAACCTTTGATGATGTTGATTAAGCATTCCTCATTTCAGGAAACTTCTGGCTGTTGTTGACAATACCTATCGTAGGCATTATTGATGTAAACTTTGTACAAATAATTGTCCATTGTGTATCTGTATTATTCTGTTGTTTAAAATTTGGTCTTCTTTCGGAGGTAGTAAAAAATGACATTGATATGCTGCACATATTATTAAATATTTCAGATTACGTGATGAAAATATTAATGCGCAGATGCAATTAAATAAAGTATCAATTAATAATAATATGTATGACATTTAAACCTCATTATTCCAGCAAGTTTGGGGTTGTGACATCAAATAGAACCAATTCTTCATTCTAGAATGTGCAACAACAAAGTCGAATATATCAAAACCAAGACTCGATTCGTTCACTTTGTAGTGTTTGTCATTTTGTTTTCTACATGATGATTTATATCTGTTAATGTCATGTTCTTACAACAAGAATTATATAAACCAATATCTTTAAAATTGATTTGTGTACCTGCCGGCATAATGCTTTAACAACCCATAGGCAATTCATTCTGAATAGTCATTGATTAACTGTGTTAGTTTTTTTGGAGCCTCGTCCGAGATGTTGAACCCTTTAAATAGGTAATTCTTCCATTCCCCCGAACTGAATGTCTCCACTTTTTCTTCTTCTTTGGAAACAGTTGATGGATTATCAATTGTGATATTATGTTCTTCAACAGTAGCTTCTACTGTGACATCCCCCTGGAAAGCCAGAATTATCAATGCTAATTATAGATATACAACAGATTGTCCATCTGTTGCAACAGATGAGTTTTATGTTGCAACAATGGATCATCTGTTGGAAAAAATTCAAACAGGTAAATAAGAGCAGTACAATAATTTCAAACAAATGACCCATCTGTTGCAACATAAGACTCATCTGTTGTAACAGATAACGCATCTGATGCAACAGGTTAAACAACAGTTGCAACATATGTATATATCTATTTGATATTTTCAGCAGATGTATCATCTATTGAAACTAGTATGTGCCTGTTTGTTATTGGAATAGATGATGTACATTCACCTTCTTCAGCTCATGCTGTTCTCTTGTGGCCCTTGCACACTGAACAACAGTGCAAGATAAATACAAAGGCGTTATAATTTTTCTTTTTTTGATTCTTAATGATGCCTTGGATATATCTTTCATTCTCCTCTTAGCCACCTTGATCTCTAGTGGAGTGTATGGATATGAATTCTCTTTGATAGAATGACACCCCTCTTAGATGTTATTTTCTATACAGAAGCAGTTAGTGCACTAATAGCATTGATCACTCCATCATGTTTTGCCTTTAAGTCTTGATATTTGCATGCAGAACATTCGCTAGATGTGATAAAATCTGGAGAAAAATCTATATAACTAGTATGATGATAATCATAATGGCTTGTTGTTTTAAAAACTGTAAGAGGAGCATCATTAGCCCCAACAGCAGCACCACTACCACTACCATCATCAATAACAAAAAGACCACCCTCTAAAATTATTTTTCTTGTGATGGTTGTTGCTCTAAATAATTTTATTTTTATTCCATTAACGACCTTAGGGTCTGATAAAGTTTTCACAGATCGTAAAGTAAGAAAAAATGGCATCTTCAACTCTCGGTTAGTCAGGACAAGCCACAGATGGATAATCTAAAATAAATCAGTACATACATTAGAATGATGATGAAATCATTTAAAATAATCATTAATTAAAATAAAAACTTGATTAGAATTAGACTTACTTTTTCCTTCGAGGGATTGAAAAGATCAAGAAATTTTGTATTTTTAATTGTTTTGGCCGACAACCATCTCAGGATTCTTGGATAGGAAACTTCTTCCTGGTAGTTCACTTGTTGTCTCAAATAAGGAATGACTTTAAATGCCCAAGCCTATAACATAACGCCAATAAATCAAAAGCATTATTGAAAAAAAATGAATCATATCATAATAAAAGAAATATTTACCATGAAGCCCATGGAAAGCCATATAAGTTTACTGCTTTTGGCGTTAATGGAGTTAACAAATATTTGACAGTCATTTTAAAACTTTCATAACCCCAAGGATAGCTATTAAATGCCTTAAGATCCTCGGAGAGATTTATTAAATCGAGGCTTATGTTGTTGTTAACGTATCACGCCTAAAGAGTATTATCTACAAACCAAACCAAGCACAATGATTTCTTGTGCTTCTTTGAAAGTCCTTTACCTTTCAACACTTCTATCAAATTTTTATTTTTTAAGCTTGGACCAACAATGGATACCAGGTCATCACGATCACTCGATTTGTCTTTGCCTTTTTTGGGTGTTCGGGGTGCTTTTTTTGGGTCAGAGTAGGTAGAACTTGAGAAGGAGAAAGAGGGTAACATTTTAGTCCAGTAACTATGGAAAACTCTTTCCAACTAAAACAAACAGGCATGCCACAGTAATTTATCCACACCTAATCCGTCTTATCTTTATTTTCATACATAAACCTACGCTTAAGAAGATCGTATACCATTTTCATCTGGAAACGAGAATTGTTGTTTTTCGACAAATCAAGATATTGCCCAAAGCAGCTTTCCCTAAAATAAGAATCCAACTTTTGTTCTCGAAGTATTTTTCTGAAGGGGTCGAAAGATTTTCCCATGGCTGACTTAACCACGAAATCACCTGTTAAATCTGTGGCACCATCACACTGCATTCTCACAGGATAGTAATTAATGCTGAAGGTTTTAACCAACTCTTTGATGAAAGGGCTATTAGCATTTGGATCATCTCATTTGAAACATTCCTCCTCCCCGTGTTTATATTCTTCTGCTCCTAACTGAGATAACACTTGTAAAGCAAGCTCATAGAGTGGTGGATGTAGCCGAGCTGCTTCACTTGTTCCTTTACTTGAACTTGATTTGGTTTTTTTTCATTTGGGAGTCATATTATCTTAAATTAACAGGAACATAAAATAGATTATAATTGATTAATGCATCATTAAAAGAGGATAACAGTAAATCTAACATGCACAATAGTAAAATAACAGTTCCAATAGACCACACATCTGTTGCACCAGGTATGTTATTTGTTGCAACATATAACCAACTTGTTGCACCGGATGAGTAAACTGTTGGAAATAATAAAAATAGATCAGTAATTTATTGCACCTGGTAGATTATCTGACAAAACATATAACCACCCTGTTGCAATGGATAAGTAAATCGTTGGAAATTATAAAAATAGATCACTAATCTATTGCACCAGATAGTTTACCTGTTGCAATATATAACAACCTATTGCAACGGATGATTAATCCATTGGAAACAGTAAAAATAGATCACTCATCTGTTGTACTAGGAAGGTTATCTATTGCAACTTATAACCAACATATTGAAACGGATGATTATTCTATTAGAAACGGTAAAAATAGATCACTAATCTATTACTCTAGATAATTTATCTAATACAACATATAATCAACCTATTGCAACGAATGAGCAAAAATAGATCACTAATATGTTGCACCAGGTAAATTATCTGTTGCAACACATAACCAAACTGTTACACCGAATGAGTAATCCATTAGAAACAGTAAAATAGATCACTGATCTATTGCACATGGAAGGTTATCTGTTGCAACATATAACCAACTTGTTGCAACAGATGAGTAATCCGTTGGAAACAGTAAAATAGGTCACTGATCCGTTACCCCTGGCACGTATCTATTGCAACATATAACAACCTGTTGCGACAAACGAATCTTTTGTTTGGAAGAAATCTAAATAATATTGATCCAACAGATAACTTATTTTGCAATAGATGAGTGATAGCATCAGATTTTCATAGTTTCATCAGATTTATATCTATTGCA
>NC_061114.1:97795377-97845696 GCF_002878395.1 Capsicum annuum | reverse complement strand
ACGCACTTGACTTGCGTGATAACTCAGATGGGCGAAAATCATTCAAACACCTTTTACAAATTTTGTAGGGTAATAGAACCTGCAAACTTAAAAGTATCTTTTTAAACATTTCGGACAATTTCAATGGTGTCTTTATATTTTTTCTCTTAAAGAACAAGTATGTAAAAATAAAAAAGATAAATATAACTTTTATTTTTTTTTATGTGTATTTGTATATACTTAAAAGTCTCTAATTAAAATTTTATTTTAGGTCACTAACTTCATCAACCTAAAGCAATGTTGTTGATTTTACCAGATACTTGCTAATTTTCATCAACAGAGTTATGAATGACTATCCATCAAAATTCCAGTACTGATAGAGAGATGGTATCACCAAATCTTTTACACTCTAATTTAGCGTGTTGGTGATTTCCTTATTCAAAATTATAAATCTCACATTTTAATAATTATTATTTGTAAATATACTTTGAAAGGCTTTATAATGCGAAATCTTTTACACTAATGTCATTTATACCTTAAATTCATTTTGAAATTAATTTGGCTAAAATCTAGAATCTACGATATATTAAAAGTGTGAAAATCCTTAGAAAAGTAATTTGAACTTCATGTCCTTCATTAAAAATCTCCATAATAGATAAAATTGTCTTTTTATCTTTTTTTTATTATTTTAATGATATTAAAATATTGAATTTAATAGACATATTGATATTCGCCACACTCTTTTCCAACTAAAATAGTATTTGTCCTAATAAATACACAAATTTTATGATAATTTTTTACCCACATTTAAAAAAATGGGTACCACACTCTTTTCCAACTAAAATATCTTTGTTAAAAAAATATCTAAAAAAGAAGAATCAATTAATATTTTCGTTTAATTATAAAAGACTCCTAAAATCAAAGAATTAGTAAAGGACTCAATAAAAATAAAAAAAACTCCTAAAATAGAAAAATTAAATAAGGACTCAATTAGAAAAAAAAAATTCCTAAAATAGAAAAAAAATTATTTAGAAAAATACGTTTATAAATATTGAGTCTTCATAAATATCCGTACATGGATGACAATTCATCCAAACAATTCTCTGTGCACATGCTGGAAGATAGGTGTTTCATTGCCTCGAGATTTGTACGAGACATATGTAGCGTTGATATTCTGCTTCTAGGTTATAGATGTGTGATTTGATGCTCAATTTGACTGCGGATTCTGAATAGTTGATTATTTGCTTATATGTTAGAAGCATGATTATTTTTTATTTAGCTTTGTTTGTTAGGTTAGATGTGTGGTTGTATATAATAATTTATTTAAACAAAAATATTAGACACATCTGTAAAATACGTATACTTAATAAATATAGTTGAAAAATGCTCGACTCTTTTATAGCACAAAAATCAAAGACATCATCATATATAGGATTCGGGACAAAACTAAAGCTTTGATTGTTGAATTCAGGAGTTTTGATCCAAATTCTATCTTTGTCTTAACATATTTATAGAATATGTACAGATTATTAATTAAACCCTTAATAATTTTAAAAGATTAATAATTCATAAATTTTAAATTTTAATTCCACCACCCTTGTGTGTTGCCTAACATTTCAATTAGTACTTTATTACGAAGATGTCAACTGCAACCATAGTTATCTAACATTGCGACATGTTAAGAGAGAAAAATAAATCTGATAACGGCCGAGGGTTGAACTTCTTGGTGGAATATATCATATATTAATAACTTTTAGTTATAGCTATTGGATTACGTTAATATTTTTGTTTATCGTAATCTAGTGTTTGACTTCATAAGTCAATTTTGGTTGTGTATGAAAAGTTATGAGAATTTTGATGAGTTCTGATCCCAGTTACTAACACATTAATGTTTTCATTTGGGTAAAATACATCGATGGATACTTAAACATGACACGGTCTTTCACTTTGTGTTACGAATCGAGGTTACCCCCTAGTCACGACAATAGTGCTTACTATTTCGAGAGACCACAAGCTAACCCATGAACTATACCTGCTGTGAGCACTGAATAATATACTGATAATACAAAATATATGCGGAAATAACTGATGGTGCCATACGGTTTCAAGTACTAAAATTATTACAACTGAATACTCAAAACTGAAGTATAAACGAACATACTGAAAATTTGACTGAAAAGACTAACAACAAGCTGACTATCTAAAACATTTGAAAGCCTCTAAAACTGACTGAAAAGAGTTAATGAGATAGGGCCCAACTAACTTCATATGACAACTGAAAGAAATACTAAAATACTGATGTAAACTGAAATAAACAACCATGTCCTCAATAGATAAGGACTCACCATGACTACTGCTGACAGGCTGAACTGTCTATTCGTGGTCAGGATCCTGAGCGTCCGAACCTATGATATTAAATATCATAGCGCAAGAAATGAGTATGCGATCAGTACTTTGAATGTACAGGCATAAGATATGAGGTTAGGCTGATATGCATGGTTTATGTACATGAATAATGACTGAATGAATGAATAGCATGGGATAACCAAATGTAAATACATGAAAACTGTAAAGTCTGAGAGTGAATTACCAAGTATACAACATGTTTGAAATAGTCTGTAAACTGAAATACTGATAACTCTAAGCTATGGTCAAGCAAACCTGAACTGAACTATGAACTGAATACTGGACTGAGACTGTGGGAGGTATCATCTAACCGACATGCTCCAATATGAGCTAATTGGAGTCCAACCTATGACCCCAGTTGGAAGGGTGTCAATACCATACCACGGGTACAAACAATGGCTATGTGGATCCACTACTGGTGTCATAAAGGGCTAAAGAGTCACCCTCGACTGGTAGGTGATCTAATGAGATACGGCCAACCCTCAAATGGCAGGTAAACACCCTATGAACCCTCAATTGATAGGTTGATATCTCTATCCTACGCTAGCTACGTAATTCTGGAACTCAGGGAGTGCTACTGAACACCCTCAACTGGCAGGTGAGTCCCCCCATTCCTGGGTTCACTCGGGGCTAAATCCTACTCCCAACTGAACTGACACTGATTACTGAAATAATCTAAGTTTAACTGATTATGACAACTGACTCAACTGCTAATGCTTATGATATATCTGAAATCATTCTAAAGATTACTAAAACTAAGAAAACAACTAAGTTTTGAGTATTCATAACCCCCAGCACTGGATAGAAGTATCAATAAAGCCATATATAGCTTTACAAACCATAATAGGGATCATTGTTCAAACTTCATCTCTTAGGCATTTTATCAAACATATGAGGGGCATGAGTTAAAACATGAGAAAAGTTAAAACATTGTGATAATAGCATAATTGCAATATAAATATCATGGGTTAAGGATTAAACATGCGAATAATCATTCTTCAATTGTGTCAAGGGTTAGTTGCAATGAAAACACATGGTAAACATGATTCAAAATCAAAGTTCATATGAGATTCATGGATATAGTTCATAATAACATGTAAAAACCATAATTTAAAACATAAAAATGGGTTCTTGGACTCCATGGGTAAAAAAGACCCATGGTTGAACATCATACATACCTTAAAGCTTTAGTCTTGAAAGAGAAATAGTTTTTCTTGAACGTTCTTGGATTGGAAAGCACAATTTCTTGGTTTTCTTGAAGTGAAGATGCTTGAACTTGATGAACTTAGGGAAGGGGAAGGGTTTAATTATGAGAGAAATTGAGGAATTCGGGCATATAATGCCTTAACTGAAGGTTAATCCCGTGATTTTACGGATTGAGGTAATGGGAAAAGACGAGATTGCCTCTCTGGAATTTAAATTCATAATTGGAGTACCGATAAGGGTATCACCACGATGTGCTAAGGATCCCATCGCTATAGCCATCGCGACACGATGTAATAGCGGTGAGCTGCTGGAATCGAAATCCAAACATGCCTCAATCCTCATCCAAAAAATTTGAAACTTCCCCAAGACCTGCTCTTTACACCCCTGAACATGAATTAACTCAAAAACTTACATCTCGGGGTCAGTAAGGTCACTTTAAAAATCCTCAAAGTTTAGAGGCTAAAAATAAGACTAAGTCCCCAACATTTAGCTAAATTTTCAGGCTTTAAGTCTCTTAAGCATGCACGAGGAGCTGAACTGAACTAAGGAAAGCATTGAGTATTACAATATCTCCCCCTTGGGGACATTCTTCTTGAATGCGACTGATTAAACTGAGAGTACTTAGGAACTGAGATTAAATATGAACATGCATAACTGAAAACATTGTTACATAACTAAATCTAAAACATAAAACATGAACGAAACTAATTCGTTAATGCATGCAATGACATAAGAATGATTACATAGCTAGAACTGAGAATGAACAAGAGATAATTCGAGGAAAACTATTACCTTAAGCCGAGTTCGAGTTTGAAAAGAAAAGATAAAGGTACTTGATTCACATATCTATTTCTACTTCCCTAGTGTCTCCCTCAACGGACTGATTCTACCAAAGAACTTTTACCAAGGGAACTTTTTTGGTCCTTAGTCTCCGGATCTAACAATCAAGGATCTCAACTGAAATTTCTTCGTAAGAAAGGCTATCCTGAACATCTGTAGCCTCTAACAAAATAACTATAGCTGAATCACCAATACACTTCTTTAACAAGGACACATGAAACATTGGGTGCACTGATGCCAATTCTGCAGGCAACTCAAGCTCATAAGCTACCATTCCAAAATGACTCAAGATTCTGTAAGTGCCAACATATCGGGGGATGGTTTCCCCTTCTTGCCAAATCTCTTCATTCATGGGAGAGATTTTTAAATACACCAAATCACCAACCTCAGACTCAAGATCTCTTCTCCTCACATTTGCGTCAGATTTTTGTTGGTTTTGGGCTATCTTAAGACTCTCCGTGATCAACTGAAATTTCTCAAATGCATCGAATAATTAATTAGGCCCTATCAAAGCATTCTTACCTACCTCAAACCAACCAATAGGAGATCTATATCTCCTCCTATAGAGAGCCTTAAATAGAGCCATCTGAATACTGGAGTGATAGCTGTTATTGTAGGAAAACTTGATCAAAGGCAATTGGTCATCCCAACTTCCCTTAAAGTCAAGAACACACGCCCTTAATATATCCTCTAGGGTCTGAATGGTTCTCTCTGCCAGACCATCTATTTGAGTATGAAAAGTTGTACTAAGATGAACTTGGGTACCAAGGCTCTTCTGAAAAGACCTCCAAAAGCGAGAGATAAATTGAGTACCTCTATCTAAAATGATAGATAATGGGACTTCATGCATCCTAACCAACTCCCTGATATAGAGCTTGGCGTAATCCTCGGCTGAATAGGAAATATGGACTGCCAAGAAATGGGCTAATTTGGTCATTCTAACTACAATAACCCAAATCAAGTCATGTTAAAGATGCAAGTGAGGCAACCCTATCACAATATCCATGTTCACCACTTCCAAGTGGGGATGCTGAAGTCCTGCATAGTGCCACTAGGCTTTTGGTGCTCAGCCTTATCTTGCTGACAATTAGCAAACTTGGCTACAAACTCTGCAATGTCCCTCTTCATACTACTCCACCAATAGATTTCCTACAAATCACGATACATCTTAGTGGCCCCTGGGTGAATAGAGTAACGCTCACCATGCGCTTTTTCCAAAATCTGCTATCTCAACCCATCAACATACGGCACATACAACCTACCCTGACATTGCAACACATCATCTCCCCCTTGGGAGAAAACCTCTATCTTTTAATCTCTGACTGACTCCTTCAACTTAACTAGACTGGAATCCTATCCTGTTTCTCCTTCACTTCGACAACCAAGGAAGATTCTAAACTATTTTAAACCTATACACTACCCTCAGCTGAATCAAGCAATTGAATACCTAATCTAGCAAGTTGATGAACCTCTCTGACTAACTTCATCTTATCATCCTCAACATGAGCAACACTACCCATAGACATTCTACTAAGGGCATTTTCCTCTATATTAGCCTGTCCCAGATGATACAAAACTCTCATATCATAATCCTTCAACAATTCTAACCACCTTCTCTGACAAAAATTTAAATCTTTCTATGAAAACACATACTGCAAGCTTTTGTAATTCGTGAACACATCAACATGCACCCTATAAAGATAATGCCTCCAAATTTTCAAGGCAAACACAATAGCTGCTAATCCAAGATCACGAGTAGGATAATTATTTTCATGGGGTTTGAGCTGTCTAGAGGCATAAGCTATGACCTTACCTCTCTGCATCAAAACACAACCCAAACCAACTCTAAAAGCATCACCTAAACAATAAACTCATGTTGACACCTAATTTTTGCCCTTCACGACTAAATTTAATCCTAAGTTTCTTCAGTTTTTAATAAAATCAAATTATTTATTTCATCCAAATAGAAAATTTTCAAAATATTTTTGTACGTTTCATTTTAAGTAGCGATTATATATTATCGTATTCAATATACGAGATTATATAATTTGATTACTTAAATATTTATTCTAAGGAATATCTGATTTTAATCAAAACTTATCTTGAAAATTAATTCAAATCATTAAAGTCTTTATTTAATTATAATTTATTCTAAAAAAATAATTTAGTTGGAGGAATATATGTTTGATTTTATTAAAATAAGAAACTAGCGATTAAATTAGTTGTCAACTTGTTTCAAATTTTGATTAAATTTAGTCAATTTATTAAATTTAACCTTAGCTAAAATCGACTTAGTCACAATTGCAATGCAATTGACAAATTGATTTTCAATTGGCAGCCCACTCCAATTAGGACCACCAGCAACCCATCAACCCCTCTGACCTAGCCCGCTTCTTCCTTCTCCAACAAAAGCAAATAACCAAAAACTTGATATTCAACATCGATAACAATTTCAATAATATCATCCTTCAATAATCGAGAACCATCCCAACAATATGTGAAACCCAACGACCACCTTCGACCCGTACCCGACTCCAACTTAGGCAACATTGACCCGGTCCAATAGCAATGTATACACAGTAAAAACCCAACCTGGATCTAATGAACCTTCCAAAAAGAGGATGCTGGTAAGCCAACTTTAATCGTACGGATTCGTACAATTTTCCTCTCCCTCAAACCTTATCCAAATTTAAAATTCAAAAGAGATTCCTTAGAAACTGGAATTCCAAAATTACCCCTTGAAAATCATTCTCCTACATCGGTTATTGCTTGAAATTGAGATAGCTCATTCTTGAGCAAAAACAACAAAGTCTTGGAGGTGGAAATACTTTCGAGCAAAAATAGTCTCATTTATTTTAGAAGAAAATTTTTATTTTGTGAAATTCATCGGCTAAATAAAGATTTTGAGTTGACGATGATGTTTTCTGGTGGCGGTTGATTTCGACAAAGCTCATGATTCTTTTTTTATGCTCCAAAACAGGTAATGCTCTGTCCTATTTAGTTTTTGTTATTTCTTCTTCATCTTGTCATTCTGTAGATATAGTACTATTCGTAATAATCTTGTATGATGGGATTTGTTTGTTGTAGAGGCCTTAGAGGCTATAGGTATTTTTATGAAGACAATATATATTGTATCATTATGGCAGGTTAATTATTGTCTTAGTTGTTTAATCTATGGTTTAAACTTCATCTTGGTCTCGACTTTATAATTTGTTGTTCACTCTTGATATTGTTACATCTTTGCGTGTTGCTTGATCTACAGATCTCTTTTTCTTAGCCAATTTTGTGCTTTCATTTTCACTTAACAAATTCAACCTGATGTTGTCTTGATTTATTTTTACTATTTGATGTCATCTGGATCGTTGTTACTATTTGATGTTGTCATAATTGTTGAGTTGGTAGCATCGTTAGTAAGACTACCGCTTGAGGCCTTTTGGTTTCTCAAACACCAAAAGTGCAATGAGGAAAAGTGCAAAAGAAAATTAGAAAATCCTAGGATTCCTTGATGACCATCTCGACTAATAAGAACTTACTTTTGAATATGTTGGGATGAGGAGGAGGATTAGAATAATATACCCTGCCACCTCCCTCTCTTTTTTAGTTTGTTGGTTGTACCTTTTGGTATCAAAAGTTTGAAATTTAGATTTTTATTTTTCTTTGGATTTGTGTGTTCTGATTAGAAGGAAAATTTGATAGTGTTTTGTTGAATTGCTGGATACTTGAACGGGTCAGTTTGGGGAGAATATCTCCATGTGTGTTGCCATTATGTTATACTTGTAGTTTATGTTTGGACTGAGAATTCTCCGGGATTTCTTTTTCTTGGTCAATAACGTCAATAAAAGAGGGATGAAGTAATATTCATTTTACTCTCAAAAGCAAGGCTGAAGGATGGAGCAGAGCATTACAATGTTCTACCACCATCTTTTGAGAGCTATTTCCAAGGTCCTGTTTTGGAATATTTGGGATTCTCAAATGCATTCCAGCCCATTTTTTGTCGGGTTCGATTATCATACAGTAATTGCCTTTAGTACTCTATGGCTTTACATACCAAAATTGTTCATTAGAATGCGATTTACATTTTGAAGATTAGTTTTTCTTTTCTTTTTATGATAAAATAAATCCCTCACTATCACAACTACTTGACTTGGTGTTTATAGCATTTCGAGTCTAAGAAAGGAAAACTTTGGTTGTTCGTCAGTAGTTACTACTTGATTCTTGAAGTTTTGGTTGTGTATTAGTAGTTACTACTTGTTTCTTCTTAAATGAAGTTTTGATATAGAGGATTCTTTCTCAAAGGTTTGCCTTCTAAGTCTTTGATAATGTCCCTTTAGGCCTACCATATCTTCTTAAAATTTTGGTCTAGAAGTTGGTTTATTTTCTAGTTTTCTTTATTGCTTTGGTACCTGCCAATTTTCCGTGTTAATGTTTTGCCCTTATGAGCATATCTCATTATTCATTAATCGACTTTTATTTATTGAAGATCCATGTTATGTTGTTTTTTTAGTTGATTATGTATCAGTTTCCCTTTATATTCTATTTCGTTATTTGGTTGATCGCCTAGTGATTAGTTTAATTCTCATATCTTGATTATGCATGTTATTTGAGTTGAATTGTGTGTCTTATTACTTCTAGTCGTCTTTTGACTATTTGCTCGGATCTCTGTTGCTTTGCTTATGTAGTTAATATGTATAAATTTTCTTCACATTTTCTTTCCTCTTCCCGCTGATCGTGTATTAACCATTCTAGTTTCCTACTTTGGTTTGGCATGCATTGATTTTCATTACTCTTCCTTTCTCCCTACCTTTGTCGAATATATATTAATGTTTTTTATTTTTTTTCTTTGCATGGAAATCATTTTAGCCCTGCATGGACTCTTTCCTTTTTTGCATATCCATCATGGCCAATGAGGCCCATCTTTCGAGTCAAGCCTAAAAAAAGTTTAAATTTGAATTACATATGGATGCGAGAAAATGGAAGAAGAAGAAGAAGAAAAATGGGTTAAAGTGCCATATTTGAGCGACAAAGAAACTCGAGAGTCTCACTTTTCTTTATTTATTTATCGCTGTCTTATTTATATATTTATTGCTTTCTTCTTTATTTCTTTATTTATTCATTTTGGGCCTCGAAGCCAAAGTTGTAAACTAATATAGGTGAAACGGATTTTGGGCCAAAAAGTCTCGTAAACATAGATTAGGACAGGTGAAAAATCGGTCGAAAGCACAATTAAGATTAGGACAGGGTTCGTTGATTTGGGCTCAATGGCCTAAGTCTTTTACTTTCTTCCCCTCCCTTTTTACGTGCTATTTTCTATTTTATTCTCTTAGACTTAGTTGAATTCCCTAACTAAGTCGCTAAAAACTAGTTTTGCATAAACTTCCAAAATATTCCTTAATCAACTTCTTTTTAAATAATCAACTTTCTTTTTCCTTTTGAAGTTAGTCAAAAGAATTATTTTCAAACAGTCCGAATAACCGCAAGTTAGCACACATTTTAGGTGCTTTAAAAACCTTCCTAAAATGTTAATAGGAATCGCTTACATAGAATTTCAACTTTAATGATTTTCCTATTTTGAATTATCTAAGCACTTTATAAAGTTTTTCTTAATTTCATTTTAAATAAATTAAGTGGTGGCTCTCAAAAGTCAAAATTTTGGCAAAACAACCATATGAACTATCTGGCAGGGTCAAAACTGGGGCTGAAGTGAGACGAGTCTTCAACTCCTGAAAACTCTTCTCACAAGAATCTGAACATTGAAACTTGACTTTCTTCTGAGTCAATCTGGATATGGGGGACACAATAGATGAAAATCTTTCAATAAACCATCTATAATAGCGAGACAGACCCAAGCAACTCGTGATATCTGACGGAGAGATGGGTCAGGGCCAGTTTCTCACTACTTTGGTCTTTTGAGGATCAACTCTAATGCCATCATTGGAAATAATATGTCCAAGAAAATCTACTAATCTTAGCCAACACTCATACTTACTGAATTTCACGAATAACTGATGAGCTCTAAGAGTCTGCAATATAATTATGAGGTGGTTTGCATGATCATTTTCACTACGGGAATAGACAAGAATATCATTAATGTAGACTATGATGAACATATCCAAGTATTGCTTAAAAAATCAGTTTATCATGTCCATGAAAGCTGTTGGGGCGTTAGTTAGTCCAAAATACATAACTAGAAATTCGAAGTGACCATACCAGGTTCGGAAAGCTGTTTTCGGAATGCCACATTCTCTGACTCTGAGCTGATGATAGTCAAATTTGAGGTCTATATTAGAAAAATAACTGGCACCCTCAAGTTTCTCAAACAAGTCATTAATTCTGGGAAGTGGATACTTATTCTTGATGGTGACTTTGTTCAACTGATGGTAATAGATACACATTCTAAGAGAACCGTCTTTCTTATGCATGAAAAGAACTGGAACGCCCCATGGGGAAACACTGGTCCTGATGAATCCCTTATCTAAGAGACTTTTTAACTGTTTTTTCAATTCCCTAAGCTCATCTAGAGCTATTCTGTAGGGCAAAATGGAGATAGGCTGAGTGTCTGGAAGAAGGTCTATTCCAAAGTCAATGTCCCTTTCGCCAGGAACTTCGAGAAGATCTTCAGGGAAAACATCTAGAAATTCCCTTACTACTGAAACTGATTCGAGACTGGGAGTTTCTGAATTAGAGTCTTTGAATCGAACAAGATGGTAAACACAACCCCTAGTTATTATTTTTCTTGCTCTTAGGCACGAAATAAGTTGGCCCCTAAGTGATAAGGTACTGCCCCTCTATTCAATGATTGGTTCACTTAAAAACTGAAAATGAACAACTCTATTTGTACAATCAACTGAAGCATAGCATGAGTATAGCTAATCCATGCCGAGAATGGCATTAAAATCAGTCATCTCTAACTCCACAAGGTCTACTGAAGTGACTTTCTGGGATACTATAATAGGGCAGTTTTGGTATACCCGCCTGGCTGTGATAGATTTACCCACTGGGGTAGACGCTGATAAAGACTCTACTAAAATTTTGGGACTAACACCAAAATTAATAGCGATATAGGGGGTTACAAAAGAAAGTGAAGCCTCGGGATCTAATAAAGCATAAACATGAAGATGAAAGATCCATAACGTACCCGTAACTACATTAGAAGAACTTTTCTGATCATGACGGGACTAAAGTGCATACAACCTATTCTAGCGCTGACCATTGGTTGTGCTGGAAGCGACACCCTACTAACTTGGGCGACCGGATGAAACTAGAGGATGGTTGGACTGACCTACTAACCACTCGTTGGCCAATCCCTGACCCTGTGGTCTGGCTTGCCACATCCAAAGTACACATCACTACCGACTCTACACACACTCTTATGAGTTCTACCATATTTTTGGAAAAGTGGATTAGTAATAATACTGTTCATACTACCCTGAGTCTTAGAGCCTAGCACCCTATCCTGATTATTATTTTTGAACTTTGACACTAGAGCACTAGCTAAATACGAAGTTGGGGCTAAAGATTTCTGACGAAATTCAGGACGGTTACCACCCTCCGACCTCAACTAAGAAAAGTTAAAGTTACCTGTCCGAGCCCCTTATTCTCTCTCTTTCTCTTTAAATGTCTGCTCCTCAATCTATTGAGCATGGAACATAAGCCTAGATATGTCCATCTCCTTAATCAACATTACGGTCCTATACTCCTTGAAAACACTATCAACTACATCAGAAATGATACTTATTTTAGATTTGTTATTAGACACCACATTAGGAGCATACTTGGCCAACTGAGTAAAATTAAGCGAATACTCCTTCACACTCATACTATCTTGCTTCAGATTGATAAATTTCTGCACCTTAGCTTCCCTTAACTCCAAAGGAGAGAATCTGTCTAAGAAGGTTATGGCAAATTCTTCCAACTCTACAGGCCTTATATCTGCGCCTTTATCTCCTTTCCACTCCTATACCAGGTGTGAGCTACATCCTGCAATTGATAAGCAGTAAACTCTGTACTCTCATTAGAAGTAACACCCATTATCTCAGTCACCTTCTGGAACTATGTTGAGAAACTTTTGTGGATCCTCAGTATAGCTGCAGCTGTATTAGCCACTAGATTGGTTGGGATAACAGCCTACTGGTTATTCTGAGCTGCTACTGAGTAAGCTAGAGTAATGAAGGAAGCTCTGAACTCGGTGTGAAAAACATTCTCATCAGGGGATTATCCAAAATAGGCAGAGGTGTGGGCTGATTCTCGTTTCTTCTTTTTGTAAATAGAAGAAAGACTGAATTAGAAAGAGAGTTTACATAGAGCTCAGATTGAATTAGAAAAAGAGTTTACATAGAGCTCATGCTCTTTCACACGACATGAATACTGGAAGAAGGGCAACTTTTCCTAAAATGTCTTGTAGCCTCTTGCCCACAAGTGTGGCGCATTTCACATACATGTATGAGACTCTACTCAACATGGCTGTTAGACTCCCTAGGACACTATAAAATCTTAGGCTTTGATACCAAGTTTTATCACGACCCGAGGCTACCCCTAGTCGCGACAATGGTGCTTATGATCCCGAGGGACCACAAGCTAACCAATGAATTGGTACCTGCTGTGAACACTGAATAATATACTGATAATACAAGACATATGAGAAAATAACTAATGGTTCCATACGGTTTCAAGTACAAAAGTTATTGAAACTGAATACTCAAAATTAAAATATAAACGAACATACTGAAAATCTAACTAAAAACTAACAACTAGCTGACTGCCTGAAATATTTGAAAGCCTCAAAAATTGACTCAAAAGAGTTGATGGGATAGGCCCTAACTAAATCTAAATGACAACTGAAAGAAAAATCTAAAATACTGAAGTAAAATAAAATAAACAACCATGTCCTCGATAGATGAGGACTCACCACGACTACTGTTGTTGATAGGCTAAACTATCTACATGCGATCAAGAGCCTGAGTGCCCGAACTTATGATATTAAACATCATAGTGCAAGAAATAAGTATGCGATCAGTACTTTAAATGTACTGGTATGAGAATGAGGATGGCTTGATGTGCATGGTTTATGTACAAGAATAATAACTGACTGAATAAATAGCATGGGATAACTAAATATAAATACATGAAAATTGTAAAGTATGAGAGTGCATCACCAAGCATAAAACAAGTTCTAAAATAATCTATAAACTAAAATACTAAAATACAAATAATTGTAACCTATAGTCAAGTGATGTTCCGGCTTTTGACGGAACATTTTACATCTTTTTCAAGAGATAATTGTATGTTTTCAAGCAACTACTGTTGTATTTAATACTAGATTTTAGTGTTTTCAGGTTGAGGAGTTAGCTAAAAGAAAAACATGAAAAAGCAATAGAAAATGGCGTCCGATGGGCAAATCAATGGACCGTCAGACAAGCGACGAACCGCCAGGATGACCGTCAAACCAAAACAAAAAGAAAAAATTGAGTGGCCTCTGCGACGGTTCAAGTGGAAAACCATCACGTCTTCATCGAACCGCCAACTTGGCCGTCAGCCTAAAATAGAACCTGAGGACTTTAAGGATCAAGTGATGGCCTATGCGAAGGGCAGTCGGACTAGTGTCGGACCACTGATTTAACTGTCAAACCTTATCCAGAACATGGCATTTTGAGCCTCTCAACGACAGTTCACTTGATGGACTGTCGATGTGACCGTCAACTTAGATGCGACTTTTTCTGAGTTTAAATTTAAATACTATGCACCTAGAAATGTATAAATACCCAGTTTAGGTTTTATTTGGGATATTTTATCATATTTTTCCAACTCTGAACATTATTGTAAGGAGTGTTCTCTCAGAAACAGCTAGAATTGTGGATCTAAGCATATTATTCATATTTTTCTTTTGAAGATTCAAGAATAAATCTTGGATTCCTTGTAAGTAATTTCTGAATTTATTTATGAGAAATACAATGACTTCTTCTTTTTCTTCTATGGAAATGTATGGCTAAGCTCCCATAACTAGGGTTATGGGAGCCTTGATGTGAAAAGCTTATTGGGGATGTGAAAACGTTTGATTTCCATGATTAACTAAAGTTGTATAAACCATTCTTCATAATAATGACCTTTCTTGGTTTCAAACTTGAAGGGTGAGCCCAAGAGCAATACTTGTTCGAATGGAAAAGTGTTTGTTAGGAAAAGAAGAGGTTTACATGGGATCTAGAGGCTTTAACCTTTGGGTTAAGGGTTGATGCCTTAGTGGGGTCAACCCACATGAGAGAATAATTGGATAAGTTAGCGTATTCTTTAAGTTTGAGAGAATTGAAGGATAATCTACTCATTTAGGTTGAGAAACAAATGGGTAAATTGTAGGATTCAATAACTCTTGCAATTGTAGTGATTAATTGGAAATTCAAAATAGTTCACAACCTTAGCTACTTGAACTTCTTGGTAACCATAACTCTAGTTTGTCTATTCCCATTGAATTACTATTTACAATAAGAATCACTGTCTGGAACACTTTCTGTTACAAATAACGAGATAAAATTTACAAACCTAAACCTTCCTTTTTATCGAAACCTTTGATCAACAGTCTAGTAACAACTACAATACTTAGTGCATACAGTATTCCTTGTGGAATTCGACCCCAACCTAGTTGGGTCATATATTTGACAACAACCGCTTACTCTCTCGTAATAGAGGTGTAATTTGGGCGTATCAAATTTTGGCGCCATTGTCAGGGAATACAGTTGTCAATTAAGTTTGTGTTTGTTAATTGCCCTTTGGTTAAGTTTCCCAAACTTTACTTTTATTTGTTGTTTTTGTAACTTGTAGGGTGATTATTGTGTGTTCCAAATACATGGAGATTGGGTACACCATTATTACCAATACATCCAGAACCTCAGATGATACGTAGAATGGCAGACCAATAGGAAGCTAAGGGATTAGCTGCTTTAGCTAATGCTCAAATAAATAAATAGAATATAGATAACCTAGGTCGAGTCCCAAATCCAGACGATGAGGACTTGGGAGATGATGATTTATTAGGACCAGGTAACCGAAGATGTGTTGAGGATGTAGCAGCACTGATGAACAAGGATACCAACAGAAATCATCCTTTCAGAGCAATACCAGAACGCCAAGCTGTGCAATTTGATCTTAATGGATGGTGAGGATGGGATGAATGGACCAGGTGCAACCAAAGCTATTATTCCTCGATCTCTAGCACTCAGATCTAAATTCAATATCACAAACACGATGATTCGACTCCTCCATCTAAAGGGGTTATTCGGTGGTTTTCCAGGAGATGATCCAAACATATATTGGGTGAACTTTGTTACCATTTGCAAATCTTTTGATAACCCAAGAGTGGATCAGAATGTTATCCATCTATGTTCATTCCCATTGTCTCCATCTAGGGAGGCTGCGTTATGGCTGAATGAGCTGACTCCTTATTCTATAACCAACTAGAGATAATTGAAAAAGGATTTCCTAGAAACATTCTTTCCACTTTCCAAGAGGGTATAGTTGAGGGATGAGATCAGCAATTTTAGGCAGCTGTCGACTGAAGCTCTTCACGAGACTTGGGAAAGGTTTAAGAAGAAGTTAATGCAGTGTATGAATCATAACATAGCTAATGTACATCTGATGGAGACTCTCTATAGGGCTCTAAACTCGGTCACTAAACTAATTGTGGATAATGCAGCCGAAAGAGCATTTGTGGATCTCACCTTCCCAGAAGCCTCTGAGATGCTAGATAGGATGATTAAACAAAGTAGAGCTTGGCATACTAGGGATTCTGTATTAGAAAGCCCTACTATATCTATTGGTATGACTGAAGAACAATGCAGAAAAGAGGAGTAGCATGATCAGGATATGGTACATTTGAAGACGCTAATGGATTTGCTGACTAAGCATCTGTTGTCTAGACAAACTAAAAAAGTGAAAGTTGTGGGGTCCCAAGGCAGATCCAATTGTGATTGTGAAGAAGAGGTGAACTATCTAAACAGTCGGGGGGGTTTCTGAGAAAATGGCTAAGGAAATCAAGGTCGAAACTATTACGACAAAACTGTTTATAAGGATAGGGATCAAGGGTGTTTGGAGAACAAATAATAGGAGTGTACTGTATATACCTCCTAGAAGTCGGGACAATGCTATAACAAGCTTAGGCAAAATATCCATGGAGGACATAATAGAGAAGCTATTAAATGGAGTTGAGGCAACAAATTCTAGGGTGACTACTATGAAAAGTAACTTATCCTCCATGAGTCAGTTGGCAGAATTACACTCAACTTCTATCAAATAGTTAGAGCAACCGATGGTCCAACTCTCGGTAGCATTAAATCAGAGGAAAAGTGGTACATTACCAAATGATACAGTTCAGAATCCTTATAATGATGGATCTTGCATGGCAGTCGCCACTCAGAGTGGTAATGTATTATCAGCCCTTCTATGGGCAAAGTTATGATTGAAGAAGATATTGAACATGGATAAAGTTATCCAGTGGAGCCTGAGAAGCTGGATGGTAGTGGCATTCTTTCTAACTATCAGCAGGTTGATGGGTTAGAAAAACACATAATAAAAGAGAAGGAAGCAGTGGTTACCACTCTTCCAAAACCACCGTCTCCCTTCCCTTATAGATTATAGAAAAAAGTAGATGATACAAGGTTTACCAAATGCATGGCTATTCTGAAGCAGCTGATGGTGAATGTGTCTTTAGTGGAGGCATTCAAGCAGATGCCTGGGTATGCTAAGTTCATGAAAGACCTAGTGATTAAGAAGAGTAAAGTTAGTTATGAACCAGTAGATAATCTTCATTACTATGGTGCTATTTTAACAAGGTCTTTGGTGCAAATGAAAGCAAACCCAGGAGCATTCACGATTCCTTGTACTATCGGGTCTCTTAATTTTTCCAAAGCTTTATGTGATCTAGAAGCAAGCATCAATCTAATGTTGCTTGCTGTCTATAAGAAGTTGGGTTTAAGGGATCCTACACCCACAAACATGCGGCTAGTGATGGCGGATAGGTCAGTGAAGTGGCCAGTGGGGATATTATATGATTTGTTAGTAAAGGTGGCCAGCTTTATATTTCCTACAGATTTTCTTATTTTGGATTGAGAGATGGATTTTGAGGTGCCCATAATCTTGGGTCGACCTTTCCTTGCAATCAGAAGTGTGCTTATTATAGTTCGGTTTGATGTATTCCAGTTGATGTAGCAACACAAAGAGATGAGTATTTTCTCTATCATTGATGTTTATTATAAGGATAAGCAGAAGGTGCCGATAGAGGAAAAAATTTTTGTTGAGCCTTTACCTGCAGTTCTGATGAATTTGGATAGTGAAGGCATTAAAGAGTATGAGGAGACTGTTTGTGATTTGACAGGAATGGGATCATATTCTTATGCTCCGAAGAAGCTAGATCTAGATCTTAAAAATTGCCCAACGCCACCGGTTAAGCTATCTATTGAGGAGCCACTGGTGTTGGAGTTGAAAGAATTGCCAGGGTATTTCTGGTATGTGTTTTTAGGCAGTTGAAATATGTTACCTGTGATTATTGCGGCTGATTTGGGTGAGCAGCAGGTAGAGGCACTTATTTCTGTGCTTTAGAGGTATAAAAGGGCGGTAGGTTGGACTATTGTGGATATTACTGGCATTCCTCCAGGTATTTGCACTCACAAGATTCAGCTTGAAGAAGATAGCACACCAACCATTGAGTACCAATGCCATCTTAACCCACCTATGCAAGAGGTGGTTAAGAAAGAGATCATCAAATGGCTTGATGCAGGAGTTGTATATCCCATTTCTGATAGTAAGTGGGTAAGCCATGTTCAATGTGTGCCCAAGAAGGGGGCATGACTATTGTAGCAAATGAGAAAAATGAGTTGATTTTACTCAGGCCGGTGATTGGGTGGAGAATTTTCATGGACAATCGCAAGCTTAACTCGTGGACTTTGAAGGACCACTTCCCGATGCCTTTTATGGATCAGATGCTTGATCGATTAGCGGGAAGAGGTTTTTTTTTTAGATGGGTATTTTGGCTATAACCAGATTTCTTTTACCCCAAAGGATCAAGAAAAGACGACATTCACTTGCCCGTATAGTACTTTTACATTTAAGCGGATGCCATTTGGATTATGTAATGCACCGGCTACCTTTCAACGGTTCATGATGTCTATATTTTTTGATATGGTCGAAGACACCTTGGAGGTGTTTATGGATGACTTTTCAGTGGTTGATGATTTTCTTAAGCTTTGTTTGGTGAACTTGAGTAGAGCCTTTCAGCGATGTGAGGAATTTAATCTTGTGCTTAATTTAGAGAAATGCCACTTCATGGTAAAGGAGGGCATTGTCCTTGGACACAAAATTTCAGCCAAGAGGATTGAGGTCGACTGAGCTAAGGTCGAGGTTATTGAGAAGCTACCGCCTCCCATTTCAGTAAAGGGGGTACGTAGTTTCCTTGGTCACGCGGGCTTCCATCAGAGATTTATAAAGGACTTCTCAAAAATTGCAAATCCACTGTGCAAACTTTTGGAGAAGGAGGCTAAGTTCAATTTTGATGATGAGTGCATGAAGGCATTTAAATGCCTTAAAGGGAAATTAGTTGATGCTCCTATTATTGTTGCACCGGATTGGTCAAAGCCATTTGAGATTATTTGTGATGCAAGTGGTGTTGCACTTGGGGCTGTACTTGGACAAAAAAGGAATAAGTTTTTTCATCCCATCTATTATGCAAGCAAGGCTAAGATGGTGCTCAAAATAACTATACTATTACTAAACAGGAACTTCTTGCAGTTGTCTATGCCTTTGAGAAGTTTCGGGCTTACCAATTGGGCACTAAGGTGGTGGTTCAAATAGACCACGCCGCCTTGAGATATTTGATGGCCAAGAAGGATGCAAAGTCGAGATTAATCAGATGGGTATTGCTTCTCCAAGAATTTGATTTCAAAGTTAAAGATAAGAAGGGGTATAAAAATCAAGTGTTAGACCACTTGTCCAGACTAGAGGGAGGTCGAGCACTTGAGGATGGACTAGAAATTGATGATGCATTTCCAGATGAGGAAATCTTGGTTGTTGTGTTAGAAAGAGCGTCGTGGTATGTAGACTTTGGAAACTATGTGGAGAGCGAAGTTATTCCGGAAAACCTTTCTTTCCATCAAAGAAATAAGTTTCTTCGTGATGTGACTCATTACTTCTGGGATGAGCCGTACTTGTTTTGGCGTCGTGAAAATAATATTATAAGGAGGTGTGTCACAGAGGTAGACATGCTCAACATTTTGGAAGCTTGTCATGCCTCTTCGGTTGAAGGTCACCATGTGGGTGGCCGGACTGTTAGGAAAGTGTTGCAAAGTGACTACTATTGGCTGACTATATTCAAAGATGCATTTGAGTTTGGGTAGAGATGCGACCAATGCCAACATCAAGGGTCAATCTTAAAGCACCATGAGATGCCTTTGACCAACATGATGGAAGTAGAGTTATTTGACGTCTGGGGCATCAACTTCATAGGGCCCTTCGTGAGCTCATATGGAATGAAATACATCTTAGTTGCTATAGATTATGTATTGAAATGGGTTGAGGCCTTCAGTTTGGCCGATAATGACGGGAAGAGAGTTGTTCCATTCCTTAAAAGGAACATTTTCTCTTAATTTGGGGTGCCTCGCACCATTATAAGCAATGGTGGATCTCACTTTTGCAATCGAGTATTTCGAGCTGCCTTAGAAAAGTATGGTGTTAAGAAACATAAGGTAGCAACTCCATACCACCCACAAACTAGTGGGCAAGTGGAGATTTCGAATAGAGAGATCAAAATCATTCTTGCTAAAATGGTGAATACAAGCAGACATGACTGGTCTTGGAAGCTTAATGATACCTTATGGGCATATATAATATCTTTCAAGACATCTATCGGCATGTCACCATACCAATTGGTTCATTGCAAGGCATGTCATTTGCAAATTGAATTGGAGAATAAGGCATTGTGGGCAGTTAGGAGACTGAACTTGAATTAAAGCGAGGCAGCGGAATTGAGATTGGGACAACTGAATGAGATGGATGAGTTCCATCTCGGTGCATATGAAAGGGAAGATCTTTACAAAGAGAAGATTAAGAAGTACCACGACCGGAGGATTATAAAAAGAGAATTTCAAAAAGGCGATTAGGTGCTTCTCTTCAACTCCAGAATCAAGTTGTTCCCAGGTAAACTTAAATTAAAATGGTCGGGGCCATTCCAAGTTAATCAAGTCTACTCGTCTGGAGTAGTTGAACTTGCAAATGAAGACGAAAGTGTCTTTAAAGTGAATAGGCAATGACTTAAGTTGTATATCGATCCAATAGACTCAAATATTGCATAGCTTCTATCTATCTCGATGAAGTCTGAGTAATCGAGAGAACTACGTCATGTCACGACATTAAATCAGGCACTAGTGGGAGGCAACCCGCCAAGTGTTGTTGTAATCTCAGTTAGAATTTATTTGTTGTTTTTATGAAATCTGATGTGTTTGTGAAGTGTGCAGCACTGAAAATGTAGAAAGAAAGGAGTTTTACAACTGATAGGGCATCGACGGAGAGACTGATGGACCGTCACAGGCTCGACGAATTGCTGATAAACCCATCAAAGTCATGGTAAAAAATAAACATTCTGGATTAAGCTTGACGGTTGAGTTGGCAGACCGTCAAAGGACCAATGAACCATCGGACAACTCGTCAATCGGAATATGAAATTTAAAGTCGTTGAATCATGCTGACGGACAGATCGATGGACCGGCGGATCATTAGTCTTACTATTGCAGCAATGCCAGGACTACATATTTTTGGTAAGCCTCGATGGTCCACCTGGCGGACCATCGGACATTCAACGGACCGTCAAATCGACCGTCAATTAAACCCTAGTCTAAAGGGTCGGGTCGGGTCGGGTCACTTTTAAGGCCTATTTAAATTCTCCGCACCTGACCCAAATGTTTTTAAACAAATAAGAAGAGAAATTTACATACGCTGCTACCTATTCAAATCCCGCAATTGTTTAACTTCCTCTGTATTCAAAGAACCTGTTCTCAATTATCCCCTCCAGAGACTCTCCCTCTTTTTTTTCTCTCCTTTTTAAGCTCCACCATCTCTTTCTTTCTCTTATCACAACAAAAGCTAGAATCATTTACAAAGGCTTTAAATTTTTGTTATTTCTGCATTTGCAAGAGAGAAGAGTGAAGTTACTGTGCTACCAAGGTATGATCATAAACTTTTCTCACTTCTTCGAATTGCAAAGGGTGAAGTAAATTAGCTGTTGTTGATAAAGAATTTCACCTTGTTCTTTTCTTTTTCCTTGTTGTTGACATTTTGATTGTTAAACTCTGGTATCCTCTGTGATGGGTGAAGTCTGAGTAACCCATGAGATTAAACTAGCTAAATTTGTACTTGAATAATAAATTGATGTACATGTTATGATGAAAATGGATTAAAGTACATCAGGTGCTCGACAAAATATCAAAATGAAGTTTAAAACTGAAAACTGAGGTTGACGGACACCTTGGCGGACCTTCGTACTTGCGACAGACCATCAGGTGAACCATCGGAAGGAAACAAAAGTTTGTGCTCATTGGAGAAGGTGCGACGAAAAACTTAGCGGACCGTCAGTAAACCCGACGGACCACCAGTTCAACCGTCACAAGCCTTTGACAAATCAGAGCATACTGCTTAAAGCTGACGGCTAGTTCGATGGACTGTCACAGCATCGATGGACTATCAGGATGACTATCAAGCTAATTTTTCTACTACTTTCCATCTATTTGATTTGTCAACTAATTCTTTGTACTTTTTTTAGGCATTATGGCACGGAAACTTCCATTGACCAGAGGTGGTGGCCGAGCACGGGGATGAGCCGAACCCACAAGGAGTAAGGAGGCACCAGCCTTCAATACTAGGCAAAGAGACAGGACACTTTCTACACTCTCCCAGTCTAAAGAGGAAAGTGAGAGCAGCACCAACAGTACTATCTTGAGCCCCGATGAGGCAAGATTTGAGACATCCCATTCCAAGATAGTTGAGGCTAAAACTGAGGCTCCTAATGAAGAGGTAAAAAATGAAATGGATGATGTGGAGACTGAACCTGAGGATGCCAATGTGATTAAATATAAGGATCCTTAAATAACGGAGGCAGTCAGATGGCATCTCGGGGGAGCACGAAATAAATTCTATGATGGATTTGCATCAACAGCAAGTAGGTCAATCAAAACACCGTTCTTTGAGAAGTACCAGATGGTGACAACTGAACTACATGAGTATCATGAACTGGATCGTCGGTTCAATGAGTACAAGTTGTCATGGATGAGCAAGCCACTTGGTTCATATCAGTCAAATCTGGTAAGAGAATTCTTTGCCAATTATTTAGTGTTGATGGAGAAGGATTGTCCAAAGGGGACAAAGCTTTCAGACTTGCCAAATAGGGAGTAGTCCCAGTCCGAGGAGTTGACATCGACATCTGAGCTTGAAAAATTAATAGGATGTTGTTTGGTCCTGGCTACAAAGCTCCACCTACTATTCCTGATCTTGAGTACCGGCTAACCTCCATATCTACTCAGAGACCTTGGTTGGCTTGGTTGTTGACTGATGATAGAAATCCCACCTGGGAAACAAACCCACGTGAGCACATAGCAAAGTTTTCCCTTAGCTTCAAAGCTAAGTTTTGGTGGGCTGTGGTTCGATTGAGGTTGATGCCAACAGAAGGTGATACAAACTTGGATAGTCACAGGGCTGTGCTTATTTCTAGTTTGATCTTAGGGCTAAAAATCAATTTTGGCCAGATTATTTCTGATGAAATATTTATGAGGGCTCATAAAGTGGCAAGTGCACCACCATTCCCTTATTTGATCATGGAGTTATGCAGGCAAGCAGGTGTTCCTTTGATTTGGGTGGTTGATAATGCAGTTCAGGATATATATAGATAGGACATTGAGAAATTGAAAGATGACTCAAAGTTCAAGATGAGGGTTATCAAGCCTCTAACCTACCAGACCCATTCCGCACGAACCCCAGATACCTTAGAAATTCCTTCAGGTATGTCATTGCCCATCACTACATATATACTACCTGAGTATGTGCCACCAAGTACCTCTGTAGGGTCAGGGTCTGTACCAGCTATAGGAGAGGCAGAGTTCGTAAAATATAGGTTAACGCAGGAGAACTTCACAAAGTTGGTAAGGCTACAGAAGAAGTTTCAGAAATAGCTGGACACATGGGCAGAAATAATCCATCTATTCCAAAACATTCAGTTGAGGATGGACCATATGGAAGAATGTATCAATAAAAGGCTAGATACAATGTCCATTCCTGACCTGGCCAAGTTCATGGTGTAGTTTATATAGGAACAAGCTGACATAGCAGAGTTGAAGATCAGGCAATCTCAACAGCCCATTTTTTACCCAGCCCTAGTGATGATTGGTTACGATGAAGGGATCGTATCATGACCCAAGCCGGGGCCCTGGCCGCGATGAGCATCCCAAACCATGAAGGCCTGGGCGCCCCTTTCTATCTGGAAATCATGAACACCATTCACATACAATAAGAAAAAATGTGAAAAGTAAACAAACGGAATCATGGTCTTGTTCTGAATTTAATTTAACAATACTGAATAAAATCCATAAGCATTTAGATGACATCTATTTCAGTCTGCGAAATCCCTAATACATCAGAAATTAACAAATTATCTAAAATTAGGACAGGCCCCCAATCAGACCCAATGTTCTAAAAATAGGACATCCAGAATAAAAAAGGCTCACCAACTACACACTTCTGTCTGATAAATCTATAGCTTAGCAGAACCTCTGGATTGTGCCTTAGATCCTGAAATATATTGGGTCAATACATATGTACTGGTATGCAGAGCAATCCAAAATAATGTATTTTTTATACAACATAAGTGAGAGCAATTTGTAAATAATTTATATATGATATATGAAAAATACATGGGCATATTTAAAAGACTTTGAACAATGATTCGAAAAATCCATGAATCACTCTTTATATTACTTCTGAGCTAGATGGTACACCCTACAATCTATAATTCTATGGGCTATATAGAATCCGCCCTTGACTCGGTGGCCAAGCCTCCAATCCAACTTTGCCGCAAGGATTGGAGCATCAGTATGGAGAGACACGCAAGACCACACAATATGGTGCCATGATCCCCAATCAAATCAACATGTCATGGTAGTGCACAAAACCAAAAAGCATGGCTCCTAACCATAGTCCCAAAGTAGGATGACATAAATCAAGGTACACAAGACTACACAGCATAGTACCATAACCCCGCATCGACAAATCACGGTTTCTAGAATTAAGTCTATCAACTCGTACTTTCTTCGAATAACCATCTAACTCTCTTTAATCCTATTTTTAACCTTTTATAAACATGCATCTTTCTGAAATCAAGTTCTAAAAATCTGAATGAAATCTAACTTCTGTTCTAAAAATCTGAATGGAATCTGACTTCTGATTTCTAAGCCATAAAAATATCATATCATAGTCTCTTTTTTCAAAAAATAAAGTTTGGACCACCATACTTCAAACAATTCAAGAAGATTCAGACTTCAAAACATTTATCAAGCTATACAAAGATCACTCTTTTCAGCACTTCAACAAACATGTGGTGGTTATAAAATTTGTGACAAAACATGCAATATTCTTAGTAAACATATTTAACCTATAATACCAAGTAAAACACCCTCTCTTCAATTCAAATCCATAATTCAGTCATAACCAAAAAATCAATATATTTGTATCATGCTTCTAATAATGCATTTCTAATAAATCATAACTTATGAAAATAAGAAGCTTGTAAACAAGAGAGAGATTACGAATAGTTCATGCTCTCAATTCATCATTCAAACTCATCAAACACATACATATATATACTTATACATGGTTATAAGTCAAATTTGGGGGAAAGACCTCAAGGCCAAAACTTTATCATCAATGAGGTTTCATAATACATAAATGTAATTGTAAATCCAAAACCCCTTAGTAAGTTCATGATTTCTAAACATTTACTCATCATTAAAACAATTTCACCATGCCCATGTATTTTTAGAAAAACCCCACGTACCTTAGATTTCATATAAATCATGAAGAAATTTCAAAAAGATTGGACTTTTAAGCTTGAGTGCCCAAACCCTAGTTGTCTTTCTCCTATTATGTTCTTGATTTAAAGAATGAAGTCCTATTCTTCAAACTTTCTTGAGAATCTTGAACTTAAAAGGCTTAAATTCTAGATTACTTGGAGGAGAAGAGTTAAATTTTGTTCTTGGAGAAAGGAGATGGTTTTTACGTGAGTTGATTTGAAGAAGATGGGCAAATAATGTCCCTCTTTGGGTTATAATTCGTGTTTGGATGGCTAGGGAGAGGAGAAAAGGACTAAAATACCTTTTGGCCTCTCTTTCCTGTGTAAATAACCATCATGGAGTGATTTTCAGAAACGGAAATAAAACTCGCGTCGCGACTCCCAGAAATGGGAATGAAACTCGCATCGCAACCTTATTGCGACAACTCACTACCTCACATAAAAAATAACATAACTTTTCACTCGGGTATCGAATTTTGACAAAATTGGTATCGTTGGAAAGATAATTCAATTATCTACAATTTGGTGGATTATAATATGCCAAATTATATATGCACAAAAAGTTATACTCATTCAAAAATGACCCTTGTGGAATCGAATATCAATCTTTGGACGAATGAAGAATTCTTAGCTCAACTTTACTTTAAGCAATTTCTATAAGCATTTTTCACCTTATAATTACTTCATATACTATGATAAAGATCATGATATATGAATTTAAATATAAACCATCGAATTTGATCTTACACATGTAGGAATGACGTTTTGATGCCTAGTTCAAAAATACAGGATGTTACAGATCGTTGATTTGATGGGAAAGCCATTGAAAGATAAAAAAAAGAATAAAGTTGATGAGGGTGCAGAAAGAAAAATTGCTAGGAGAAGAAATATAGAAGCAATGACACTGGACGAAAGAGAGCAGTATGACATGAAGAAAGCTGCAAAAAGGTCGAGGAGAAATAAGGAGAGAAGAAGGAAGAAAGTGGAAGATGAAGCTACTGTTGTATCTACTAGTTCCACCCCAGCTAGAGGGGCCGGTTCAGACATTGTTCGGGATGTGATCCCTCCGATTCTAGAGGATGAATTTATGAGTACCCCCACTACCATGGGGGTCAACGTTGCAACAGGTGAGGAAACTGAAGCCTCACCATATTTCATAGATGCCTTAGATGAATAAAAGGCATTACAAGTATTTCTCCTCCTCTATACTTCAATTTTATGCATTTGAGGACAAAGCATGTATTTTTCTGTGGGGGGTATACTTGTACCATGGGGGTTTTTGTTGCCGATGTTCTTTTCCTCCCATGTGCTATTTAGGAGAACCGACATGTTTAGGATTGCATTTTTTTCTTAGGTTGTGATGTAAATATCTATTTGTTAATGTTTATTTATAAAAGCGTTTTTTTATTTTAGCACCTTGTTGTGTATATGGATGATGAATGATGTTGGCATAAGGCTATGAACATGTTTTTGTGACTATTTACTTCTTTCTTCTAGAATATGTGATCAACCTTTAGTGAATCTATAATTGGCATTAACATGTAAGATATGCATGACATGTGATGGAAATCTTAAGAATAGTAGAATGAGTTTGACTCAGTTATCTATATGTCTGAGTTTTTGTGTTAGTTCTTGCATAGTGTAGTACCTAGAACTTTTCTGGTTCATTGATGTTGTTTTGTGGTTGATGAAATATGAAGTGATAGCAGGCCGCCTTGTACTTTTAGTCCACTTAGACAAAATATTTAACCCCACCAAAAAGATTTTTCCATTTTTGAACCCTTCTTTGAGCTTGTAGTAAATTTTTTCATCACCAATAACTCTAATTAACTCTCTTTAGGTTGTTAACACCTAACTCTAGCCCTGGTCCAATATTGGACATTTTGAACGTAAACTTAGGGAAAACACCTAAGTTGAGGGTGGCTATTGTCAAAATGTTAGTTGTCTAATGAAAAGTTGATTTAAAGCTTAGTTGAAAGCATCTATCCCTAGTCTATTCAAGATAGTGTGCACCTTAACTGACTACATCAGCATAAGTTGAGGGTGGCTGATGCTTATATAGAGAGAGAAAAAAGGGTATTATAGTAAAGTGTGAATGAATGAGAGATGGGTAAGTGAACTAGTAAAGCAGTTGCCGTGGTAGGTAGAATTCAAGGGAAAAGAGAGTTAAATCATAATATTGAGTCACTTTTCCCAAAATTCCTTCCTTACCTAGCCTAAAGTCTCATTACAAGTCTAGAAAAGGCATGCTTGATCTTGTCAAATCAGCTACAATAGAGTGTCAGATGGTAAGGGAAAGACTATGGATATGGACACTATATTTGTAACATTTTTTATGAGTGTGAGAGTTTTTCTTTGTATCCACAAATTATAATGAGTCGTGGATTTTATTGGCTGTGAGGGCAACTTGAGTTACACTTAGTTTGCTGATCTTTGTAGGATATGATATCCATGTTTGTGAGTGTGCTGTATTATAATCAATGTCAGTTGTAGATCCTGATGTGCTGAGCCCATATGAGTAAGATGACAAGTGAATGGTTGTGTGGAGTCTGATTTAATAGTCGATTGTCTGTGATTGTGTTATTTATGTATGCAATTTGGTACTGAGTTGCTTGAGGACAAACATTTGTCTTAAGTTGAGGGTGTTGATGTTTCGGCTTTTGACAGAATATCTAACATCTTTTTTAAGAGATAATTGTATGCTTTCAAACAACTACTGTTGTATTTAATACTGGATTTTAGTGTTTTCAGGTTAAGGAGTTAGCTGGAAAAAAACATAAAGAAACAACAAAAAAAGTCCTCCGACAGGCAAACTAGTGGACCATAAATCAAGCGACGGACCACCAGGGTGAGCTTCATACCAAAATAGAAAAAAGAAATTGAGTAGCCTCTGCGACGGTCCAAGTGGAAGACCATCACATCTCCAATGAACGGCCAACTTGGTCGTCAGCCTAAAACAGAACCTAAAGATTTTAAGGATCAAGTGATGACCCATGCGATGGGCCGCTGGACCAGCAACGAACCATCGAGTTGGCCGTCAAACCTTATCCAGAACATGGCATTATGAGCCTCTCAATGACGGATCACACGACGGACCGTCAGTCGATCGATGGACCATCGACATGACCGTCAACTTGGATGTGGCTTTTTCTGAGTTTAAATTTTAAATACTCTGCACCTAGGAACATATAAATACCCAGTTTAGCTTTTATTTAGGATCTTTTATCATATTTTTCTAACTCTGAACATTATTGTAAGGAGTGTTCTCTGTGAAACAACTAGAATTGTGGATCTAAGTATATTATTTATATTTTTCTTTTGAAGATTCTAGAACAAATATTGGATTCCTTGTAAGTAATTTCTGAATTTATTTATGAGAAATACAATGACTTCTTCTTGTTCTTCTATGGAAATGTGTGGTTAAGCTCCCATAACTAGGGTTATGGGAGCCTTGATGTGAAAAGCTTATTGGGGTGGTGAAAACGTTTGATTTCCATGATTAACTAAAGTTGTATAAACCCTTCTTCACAATAATGACCTTTCTTGGTTGCAAACTTGGAAGGTGATCCAAAGAGCAATACTTGTTCGAACAGAAAAGTGTTTATTAGGAAAAGAAGAGGTTTACATGGGATCTAGAGGCTGTAACCTTTGGGTTAAGGGTTGATGCCTTAGCGGGGTCAACCCACATAAGAGAATAATTGGATAAGTTAGCGTATTCTTTAAGTTTGGGAGAATTGAAGGATAATCAACTTACTTAGGTTGAGAAACAAATGGATAAATTGTAGGATTTAATAACTCTTGCAATTGTAGTGATTAATTGGAAATTCAAAATAGTTCACAACCCTAGCTTCTTGAACATCTTGGTAATCATAAGTCTAGTTTATCTATTCCCATTGAATTACTATTTGCAATAAGAATCACTGTACGAAACACTTTCTATTACAAATAATAAGATAAAATTTACAAACTAAACCTCCCTTTTTATCAGAACCTTTGATCAACAGTCTAGTAAAAACCACAATACTTAGTGCACACAGTATTCCCTGTGGGATTTGACCCCAACCTAGTTGGGTTATATATTTTACAATGATCGCTTACTATCTTACAAGAGAGGTGTAATTTGGACATATCATTAAGCAATCCTGAACTGAACTATGAACTGAATACTAGACTGAGACAGTGGGAGGTATCATCTAACCGACATGCCCCAATATGAGCTAATTAGGGTCCAACCTGTGACCCCAGTTGAAAGTGTGTCAGTACCATGCCACGGGTACTAACAATGGTTGTGTAGATCCACTACTGGTGTCATGAAGGGCTATGGAGTCACCCTCAACTGGTAGTTCTTTAATGAGATATGGGTGACCCTCAACTGGCAGGTAAACACCCTATCAACCCTCAACTTGTATGTTGATATCTCTAGCTTACGCTGGCTAAGTAGTTTTGGAACTCAGGGACTACTACTAAAGGTTACACTCTAAACTGGCAGGTGAGTCCCCCCATACCTAGGTTCGCTCGATGCTAAATCCTACTCTTAACTGAACTGACACTGAATACTGAAATGATCTAAGTTTAACTAATTATGACAACTAACTGAACTGATAATGCTCATGATAGATCTGAAATCATTCTGAAGATTACTGAAACTAAGTAAATAGCTAAGTATTGGATATTCATAACCCCCAGCACTAGATAAAAGTATCAATAAAGACATATATAGCTTTACAAACCATAATAGGGATCATTATACAAAATTCATCTCTTAGGCTTTTCATCAAACACATGAGGTTCATGAGTTAAATCATGTGAATAGTTAAAACATGTGATAATAGCATAATTGCAATATTAAAATCATGGGTTAAGGATTCAACATGAGAATAATCATTCTTTAAACGTGTCAAGGGTTAGTTGCAACGAAAACACCTGGTAAACATGATTCCAAATCAAAGTTCATATGAGCTTCATGGATATAATTCATAATAACATATAAAAACCATCATCTAAACATAAAAATGGGTTCTTGAACTCCATGGGTAAAAAGGGCCCATGAATGAACATCGCACATACCTTAAAGCTTTAATCTTGAAATAGAAATAGTTTTTCTTGAACGTTCTTGGATTGGGAAGCAAAATTTCTTGGTTTTATTGAAGGGAAGATGTTTGAAATTAATGAACTTGGGGAAGGTTTAGGGTTTAATTGAGAGAAAATTGAGGAATTTGGGCATATAATGCCTTATCTGAAGTTTAATCTCGTGTTTTTATGGATTGGAGCAATGAAAAAAGACAAGACTGCCCCTCTGAAATTTAAATTCATAACTGGAATGCCGATTAGGGCATCACCACGATAAGCCAAGGACCCCTCGTTATAGCCACCGCACGCGATGAAATCGCGGTGAGCTATTGGAATTGAAATTCCAATGTGCCTCAATCCTCGTTCAAAAAATTTGAAACTTCTTTGAGACATGCTCTTAACACTCCTGAACATGAATTAACTCAAAAACTTACGTCTCAGGGTCGGTAAGGTCACTTTAAAAATCCTTGAAGTTTAGAGGCTAAAAATAAGACTAAGTCCCCAACACTTAGCTAAATTTTTAGGCTTTAAGCCTCTTAAGCATGCACTAGGAACTGAATTGAATTAAGGAAAGCATGGGATATTACACTTTGGCACCTAAAATAGATGGAGAAAAAAATAAATTTGATAACGATCGAGGATAGGAACTTATTGGTGGAATATATCATGTATTAATCTAGTGTTTGGCTTCACAAGTCAATTTTGGTTGTGTATGAAGAGTTATCAGAATTTTGGTGAGTTTACCTGATCCCCTATTTAAAAATATCTCTGGTGCGTGTAAACACAGGCTTTTATAGGGATTTAAATCATCAATTTAAAATCATCACCTCATTTTGCACTCCACGTCATCCTTATTAAAACTAACGGGGAGAGGAAAAATAGGTCATTGTGCCTATTTCTGATTTTGAACCCGATAAAGATCCTTGGTAAAGTATAAAGATTTCACAATTTTGCTATGATTTTAGATAGATCCATAGTGATTACTAACTACTAATAATGTATTTTGTAGGTATCTTGCTTGTAATTAAGTTTTTCTGCATTTTTATTGACGTTGGATTCAAAATTGAATTTAAAGTTGACGAAATTAAAGAAATTGGGGGTCTACTAAATTTTTCTTTTATTTTTCTACATATTTCTTGACATGTGGTGTGCTTGTTGTAACAATGTAAGTGTTTGTTTTAATCTTTGTATTTAGAATATTTTGGGGGGATTTTAGTTAGGACTTTGGGGGGGTTTCAGGAAATTCAGTGATAAAGTCTTGATTTCTTTAGGTTTTGGGGTATTTCAGTGATAAAGTTTGGATTTTTCTAGGAATTTGACTTATAAATTTAGGGTTATTTTGATTATCTTTAAAGTTAAGGATTCTTTTGGGTATTTTCTTGTTGTTCAGAATATTTGGGGTTCTTGAAGGGAATATAATAGATATTTATTTTGACTCGTTTTCATCATGAAGAAACTATTAGGAACTATTGTAGCCGACTCTAACCCTACTTATAAAAATAAATTAGATTTCTTTGTTGTTGCTATTGATAAATACCACTTTAGTCTTGTTGAGTTTTTTTCCTACGCCAATGATCTTGGGTACACAAAGGTGAAGGGATTTTACTGTCAACACATAGATGGTGGTGAATTAGTTCAAATTATTATGATAGACAGTTATTAGACTTTGCGAAAGACTTAAATGATGATCATAAAGTTGATGTGTTTTTCAACATGGCATTGATGATGACTTTGAGGTTATGTCAACTTCTGTTTGTCTTTTAGAAGGGCCAGAGTATAATAAATTTTCTAAAGATAGTATAGGTAATGATGATAATGAGGATAAGGTGCTTAATTCAACTCTTAATGAAAATAAAACAGATCTTCCTAGTAGTGAATTGGGTGGAGGTGAAATCCCAAATGAGGATGGTTCAAACATTGATGGAGAGTTGAGAGCCTTTAGGGCTGAAAGTAAAAGAAAAATAAATCCTAGAAAAAAATCAAAAGCACCTAAAGAAATATCAATTGGTGATGCAGGTATTGACAAAGGTTTCCAAGACATTGAAAAAAATTTTAAAAACATAAATATATGGGTAGATTAGGAGGTGATGAAGAGTATATTGATAGTTCAGACTGTGGTAGTGTTGATAGCACTGATTTGTATATACAGATGTTGTTACGGGTATTGATTTACCAAGAAGAAAAAGTAGTAAAACTAGATATGATGATGATTGGGGTGTTGCTATTTTTGAACCTGGTATGATTTTTAATGGTTCTAAGGAATTCAGAAAAGCTTTGGGAAGGTATGTAGTAGAAAATAAAGTCCAGATTATTTTAAAACCTAATGAAGCTCATAGAGTTGATTGTGTTATGCTGCACTTGATAGAGATTCAGGTAATTTCTTTATAAAAAACTATAATGCAATGCATAAGTGTACTACATCAAATAAGAACAAGATGTGTTCAACTAAATTTGTTGCCAACAGATTCGGGATAAAATAACCAAACAACTATCTTTGAGGATTTGGAAAAGATAAGAATTATGCAAGGAGAAATTGAGATTGTATGTAGGTAGAACTATCTGTTATAAGGCAAAGTTACAAATTCCAAGGGAATCTTTAAGGGATTGAAACATAGAGTTTGTAAGATTATATGATTATGCAGAGATGATTAAACAGACCAATCCTGGTAGTTCTGTTTGGCTGAGAATGAATAGTAAAACTATCCTAGATAAAAATTTATTTGTGTATTTCTACGTGTTTAGATGCATTGAAGAAAGGGTGGATGAAAAGATGTCAAAGAATTATAGGGTTTGATGGATGTTTCTTAAAGGGTGCTTGTAGGGGTGAGCTTTTAATAGCAATTGAAAAGAATGAAAACAATCATATGTTTTCTATAGCCTGGGCAGTTGTAGACAAGAAAACTAAGAATAATTAGAGTTTTTTTATCAAATATTCAAAAGAAAACTTACAGTTGGGTACTGAAGCAGGTCTCACTGTGATGGCAGATATGCAGAAGGTAATATTTAGTTATGTTCTTAACTGTAAATTGTTTGAAATACTTCATTTTTGTCAGCTACTTTAACTATTTTTTTGCTTTGTAGGATTTTCATGCAGTTTTTTTTAGTTGTTACCAAATGCTAAAGTTAAAAGGTATGCTAGACACATCTTGTCCAACTGAAGTCAAGAATGAAAGGGAGAAGAAAGGAGAAACTAGTTTTGGAGATATTCCAAGGCAAGTTCTGAAGTGAAGTTCAAGAGGAACTTGATTACATGATCCATCTTAATATGCCAAGTAAGAATATTAATGGTGATTTATTGCATTATCCTAGGAAGTCATGGGTTAATACATTCTTTAAAGAAGATTGTAATTATGGTGTTGTTGAAAATAACATATGTGAGAACTTTCATTCATGGATCTTAGCCAGTAGACACAAATCTATTATTATCATGTAAGAGGAAATTAGGAGAGAAATCATGACTAAAACAGTGAAGATGATCAAGTTTGTCAACACTTGGATATGTGATATTACATCTATGGCTAGACTTATATTAGAGGAGAATAAGGATAGGGTTAGGACTTGCAAGGTGCTTTGAAATGATGATGTTGGATTTGAGATTGGAGAAAGGGGGTGTAGTCTTACAATGAAACTTGACTAGTTGGACTTTCAGCTGTAGAACTTGGCAGTTGAGCGGCATTCTTTGCCAACATGCTATTTGTGCATTGTATCCTATTGAAAAGGAGCCTGAATATTATGTGGAGAATAGGTTTAAGAAGAAAACTTTTATGAAGGCTTATAGTCACTTCATCCAACCAATCTCCAATATAAAGATATGGCCTGAAATAAATAATCCAAAGACTGAACCTCCTGAATCTAAGAAAATGCCTGTTAAGCCTGCAAGGAATAGAAGAAGGGACAAAGATGAACCAAGAAAGAAATGTGAAAAATTGTCTAAACAAAGAATGAAAATAACATGTTTCAAGTGTCATCAACAAGGCCATAACAGAAAATATTGCAAGGTAAAATAGTCACTTTACATTTGATTTTAAAAGTTTATTTTTCATGTTGATTTTTTCATTTATTAACTGTTATGTTTGAGTTTTTAGGTTCCTGATTTAAACCCACAGGGAATCAAGTTTACTGATCAAAATTCTCATGGAAGTATCCATCCTAAAAGATCAAGCCAACTTGCACCAACATCCAACCAAAAATCAGCACAATCTAATTCAAGTCAACATGTAGCAACATGTTCAAGCCAAGTTGCATCTTCAATAATAGTTTGTGTTGATACAAGCAAAGTTAGAAACTTCAAGAAAGCTGCAGGATCAACTGTTTATGGTGATACAATAATTTTTTCTGCACAAGGAATCAAGAGTCAACTTCCTCCTAGAAAAGGAGAAAATGTAGGACAAAAGAGAGAAAGAGTTGTAAGTACAAATGATACTGGAGAAGGTGGATCGAAAAGGCCAAAAAATGTTGAATTTGCGATTTACACAAGTGCAAAGGAAATTCAAATACTGAATGTAAGTTAACCTCAATTTTATTTCTTTAGAAAAAAAGTAAATGGCTAAGTCAATATACTAAATGTTGTTCCCATTTTTATTAAAAATAGTTAGAGACATCAAACCAAAGAATCCTACAAACTAGTGCAACTTACAAGGATGAAAGTTCTACAGGAGTCGATCTTGGTTATAAGCTTAAAGGCTTGAGATGAAAAAACAGAGATGTTCTCACTACCAATCATTGCAGTAGATGAAAAAATAAGTAATAGTCAAAAAGAAGCATTTGATTTTGATTATGTGTTCTGTATTTTGTTCTAAATTTAGAATGCCTAACAAACAATTAGTTTATGTTGTTCCTTTGAATCTGCTAGTATTGCATAGCAGTAATGCAAATTTTGAATTCAATATGAAGCTATTTTTGTATGTTACTTTGAGTTCAATTTAGATCATACTTATGAAGCTGAATTTTGTGTACGTTTGGGCTCAATTTGAAGTATATTTATGAAGTTGTATTTATATTAGTTTGAACTCAATGTGAATCATGTTTAAGAAAATAATTTTGGTTCTACTTTGCTGTGTTGCTTGCCTACTTTGACAACATCTTTTATTGTAAATCATTGACCACAGTGTTATGAATGTTTAAATCCAAAATAAATAGTTTATTTCATTAAAAGGAAGAAGTGTTACATGACCAAGATTACATAAAAACTGCACCTAAATAGCGATCAAATACACATCAAAACAATACAGCTAAACCACCATGAAAATCAACAATTTTAATACATCACACTAGTAGCAATTACACCATGAAAAGTTTGGTAGTTAGGCTTGAATATCCGTATGCCCAACAACACCAAACCAGTTACAATGACGCCAATAATATAGTATCTTCTTGCTCGGTTTTGTTTCTCTTCAAATGCCTTGACTTTCTTCAATGAATCCCAAAATACCCGATTTGCTTGTGAAGAGTGTCGTTCTTTATACCAATCAAAGTAATTACAGCCACCCAATTTCTATAAAAGCAAGACCATAGTTACAAAACAATTACAAGTCAATAATTAATCAACTAATTAAATAAAAAATTACCTTTAAAATTTTACAATTAAAAAACCTACAACTTGAATTTTATTGAGTCCAAGAAATTTTCAATAATACTTCATGACCACACTTACAATATCAAAAAATTTTATCGCAATAAATCATGGAAAACGAGCTCAGCATTGTCAAGTTCAGTTGAAAAATATACAAAACAATTAAATTTTTTGTTGGAGTAAGAAATCAAATACAGATAATTTGAAGAATTTGGATAGAGAAAAAAATAATGAAGAAACAAATTTGGAAATTTAGGGCTAAATTTTACGATTGGGGATAGGAAGAAGATGAATATATAAGGAAATGGGAAAATATTATCGTTAGGGGGCCAAATCAAATGCCACATCAGCAAAAGGATGCTTCAACGTGCCTTGGCTGCGTGAATTTCACACGAACTGCCAACAGGGCAAAAAGTGTCAAAGTGATACAGTTGATGGGCTACTTTAGGTGTTTAAAATGATCATCGTCTACTTCATGTGCCAAAGTGAAAGATCTGCCAAGTTTAGGTGTATGTCGATGTGTTTGACCTTTAACTTGTGATTTATGAAACATGTATGTTATGTAGGTTGTGGTTTATGCATAATGAAAAGTTTTTTTATGAAACCAAGATGATTAAATAAAGATCATGTTGTACAAAGGTAACTCTATTGAAATTTATCACAAGACAAAAAAGGACAGGCTTGCCAAGTATTAGGCTTAACCTCAATTTGAGGCTATCAATAATAGCATATTAATTCAGTATAATTCCACAAGTAAGGTCTGAAGAGGATAGATCATATACACTCCTTACAACTAGCTCGCAAAGATAGAGAAACTATTTCTAATACACAATTGACTTAAAATAAAGCATTTCCAAGCAGTTTGAAAAAGATGATGCATTAATAAGAGTAGTAACAACATTGAGATAATGTGTGCAGAGTTGTACACAACATCTATAATATATTAAAAGTGTGAAGACCCTTAGAAAAGTGATTTGAACTTTTTACCCTTTATTAAAAGATTCTTTTTTAGACAAAACTGTCTTTTCATTATTTTTTAAAATTTATTATTTAATTATTTTTTATTATATAAACTAAAATTCCTAAAATATATGGGACTCCTAAAATATATGGTAGGAGAATTAATTAATATTTTCCTTTCTATTAGACTTCCTCAAATGTATGAAACTCTTAAAATATATGGTAGTAGAATTAATTAATATTTTACTTTCTACTAGATTTTCTAAAATATATGAGACTCCTAAAATATATGGTAGAAAAATTAATTAATATTTTTCTTTCTACTGTTGAATTAAAAAAATACTCCTAAAATAGATAGGACTCTATTAAGGAAATACTTCTATAAATATTTTACTGAGATGTACGCTAAACTAGAGAACAAATCGTTTATTGAGATGTACGTTAAACTAGAGAACAAACCGGTTTGCCTATTGGGAGAATATGATTGATGCTCATCTAACTTGATTCGATTGCATGTCTAGATGGTGGATGCTTGATTTTTTAACCCTCAACTTCTTCAATGTTTTTGTTAGCATAATAGAATTCAACATGTGTATATATATATCTTTTTTGTTTTCATTCAAAATCATTCTTTAGGATCAAAATTTTCACTCAGATAAGAATTAGTTAGATCAAAATTGAAGCTTTGTGATCACTATTATATTTTCTTTTATAGTTTACAGGTCGTAGATGAATATCGGTTGACTTTGAAGTATTTCTTCTGTAAAAGTTAAGTTTAATTGTATTGTTTTAATATCTTTATTATCTTATTGTTTTATTTTAATTTGCAGATGCTAGATGAATGTGGGTCGGCTTTGAAATTATTTTTTAGATAAAGGTTAGGTTTAATTGTATTATCATAATATCTCTATTAGTTTGTTATTTGTGGTAGTTTACAGTTCGTAGATAAATCTCGATCGGCTTTGAGAAATTTTTGCGTATAAAATTTAAATTTAATTGTATTATTTTGATATCACTTTTATCGTATTATTTTGTTGCAATTTATAGGTGTAGATAAATGTTGGTCGGCTTTGAGGAATTTTCTTATGTAAAGGTTAGGTTTAGTTGTATTATTTTGATATCTCTATTATCGTATTATTTTGTTATTGTTTACAGGTGGTAGAAGAGTGTCATTGTTTAGCTACACGCGCAAGGCGCGTACACCTAAACTAGTATAAAAAAAAGAACAGTAAATGACAACAAACTAAACGAAGCACAAAAACATAGGTGATAACTATAATCGAAGAACATGAAAACTACTAGAATAATACCAATACCACTAGAAAGAATGAAGGTCCAAGTACAATCCAAAGCCTTACTCCACAGGAAAGTAAGAAAATGGTCAAATATCAACTAATCTTCTATCATAATCCGCAACCTCCAATATTGAAAGTCATGTCCTGTCTGATCACCTCTCCAACACTTTTTTTTGTCTGTCTGTACCTCTTTTAATGTGTGCATTGCAACCTCTCACACCTCCTCACTAGGACATCTATAATTCTCCGCTTCACATGTCTAAACCATCCCAGTCTTGCTTCCTCCATTTTAACCACCTCGAAGGTCATTCCTACCTTGTCTCAGATACTACGCCCCTTCCTTCTTTATACAGTGATACAAGGTTAATTGGGACATTTACAAGTAATTGCCTCGTCCCAAGACAAGTTCGAGCGAACCTAACTTTATCTTTTACCCTTCATGTCCTAACTATTATGACGCTTTTTGTTTTTTGAGATTCACATAAGCTATATAAATTTTAATCAATATTTTTTTTCATCATATTGACATAAGAATTACAACTTATATAATACCTTTCATATAATTTTTTAAAAATCAAAATTTTTAATTTTTAAATATTTAATGGATGTAATCCAATTTAGCTTCAAAATGACTCTGGGGAAGTGAAAAATACCACAAAACTTGAGGTGGAGGGAAGAAAACATTACTTGGTTCAAGAATTAAATTGGACTTGCATCATTGTGAATCTAGTGATATCTGAGTAAAATTCATATAATGGGTTGACTAAATAGAGACATTGGCTACAGTTTAAGATATCAAGTATTTCAGTAGAACATGGACTATAAGATTCAAAGTTGAGATATTAATAACTTTTTTTGCCCTTTCAAACTTCCCACGTAAATACATAGGACTTCTTGTTTTTGTTTTTCTAATGGGTACTAAAGAACACATTAATTACTACAACTTGCAGAACGACAACTTGCTAGCGAGCTAGTCAGGGCCTTCTTTAACCTTCTTTGGTTATGAACATCAACAACAATTTAAGCCTCTTTCCTAATCAAAGCTAATCATCATCACTAAGTTGTCTTGAAAGGCTTGTAAATTTTAAGATCAGATACGACACCAGCAAAAGAACCAGCAGCTGCAGCAATTGAGATGATAAGGCAAGCAACACTGAGGATTTGAAGACCAAGCCATTTTCTGCTCCATTTTGGTATCTTCTTTTGCACAATGTACATTTCCACTGGATAATAAACAGTCAGAGGCCAAAATCCAAATGCTCCAAGGATTCCAACAATATCGTTGAAGAATGGCAGTAACATAGAGATGATCGTAGTGATGATGACAAAAATCGTCCTCCAAACTAACCGGAAAAGGTTGAGGTTGTAGGTTTTATAGCCTGGGATCGGGACACTAATATCCTTGGTGATAAATTTACTATCAGGGTACCATTCTGCTGCTGTTTTTTCGATGAAGGCGAAAAGGGGTTGGCAGTAAACCTGGTATGCACCTACAAGGTGAACGACGATGGCTATGTTTGCTATATCAACTAGCCAATAAGGGTTGTAGAATCCAAAACCAGTTAGTAAGTTTGAAGGAGCAAGGTCTCCAAATGCTGCATAGCCAAAGCAGCCACATAGCATGTAGAAAACTGTTGTTACTGCTACACTAATTAGAGTTGCATTTTTCATTGTCTTAGCTTCTGATGGTGGGGATTTGAGCGTATCCTGTATTATTTGGATATTAATAACACATCAAATTAATCGCGACAATTAAAAGATCATGCTCCGACAAGAAAAGAGAACTGATAAAGGCACTGTATTGTTACCTGAATCTCAATAAGGATGAGGGAGTAAGAATAGGCAAAAGCAATGTCTCCAAGTGCTTGGAAAGTTTGCCAAACCTTTGTCATTTCAGTCACAGTGCTAATTCCAGTTAGACTTCCTCCAATTTTTCCAGTTTCTTTAGATCAAAAGGGTACCGGAAAAAGAAAAGTTAAGCAGAACAGTACCTTGAATATGAATAAAGTTAGAAGCAATGTTGCTTGAACCCTCCAAAAATGTTGTTGAATCTGTGTCAAATCCTTCAAAAATGGATTGTTATTGGAGGATCTGACACACAACTGACTCAAATGACAGTATTTTTGAAGAGTCCGAGATACTACGAAATTTTTGAACAAACCTGCCACTTGAGCAACGCCTAAGCCTAGACCAATAGCAGAGTAAGTGAAGGACATAACAGCAGCAACAATTGAGAGCCACCAAATTTGATCAAAATTTGGGATTTGTGAGAAGATGATTTCTATTACTCCAAACATGATCATGTATGGAGTGCTTGGTACTATACAAGGTGCTTTTTCACCATGTTTATGAAAACAATTCGACCTTTTAACAGCCCTGTTCCATTTTACACAAAAAGTAATATCAAAGAAAAAGATTAACTCAATATCCACCCAAGTTTCTGCTATTTTTGGTGTTCAAAGAAGGGCCAGACCATTAGGTCTTACCCCGTATTTGTGCAAGAGGCTGTTTCCGCAGCTTGAAACACAACAACTTTAAAGGCCAAGACAAATGATATAGAAAATACCTTTAAGAAAGTCGATAACAACACTTACATCATGCTAATAGAAGAAGCAATTGTGTATCCAATAGCAACTCCAAACAGATTCGCATATTGAATCCATCCACAAATCTTGACTTGGAGGCCACCTGAAAACATTTTTAACAAATACCCAAAAATGAGTAAGTCAAAAAAAGAAAATTACTCCTTCACTATACAGTATATCTTAATTTTATCATATAGTTAGCAAATTGTCTTGTATTTATCATTGTTCTTAACAGCCGCGGTGCTCCAAATTTAAAGTTAGACAGAAATACGAGACAATTTGTAAAGTATAAATAACATAAATACCAAACTTTTTTGAAGTAATTACACTCTATTCCACTTTTTTAATTACTTTATTCTCATATATACATAGCATTCTGTGTATATATTTAGGGAGTTGGATTTTTTGTAATATTCAAAACATAAGTTGTGTATTTATGTAATTTTTAGATTTGTAAACGATAAGGGTATGACTGACCCGACATGTTGCAAATGGTAAAATTAAATTATTTCGTATATTAGAATAATAGAATCTAAATGTGGATTTCTTGCACACAAAAGAATTATAGAAATATACCAAGATTGGCTTGGACAGCATCCATGTAAGTGTAGTTTCTCTTGCCGGCAACAGGGTCACCGGAGCGGTAACAATCGGAAAGAAGAGCAGAGGTGTAATAAGTAACAAAAGAGAACAAGAACATAACAATAGGACCAGCTACCCAACCAAGTTGAGCTACTGCCCAAGCCAAAGACAAAACTCCTGAACCAATCACTGCTGTTATGATATGAGCACTTGCTGTCCAAACACTCCCTGTAAAATTTCCAACAAAAAAAATCACAAGAAAAGAATCTCCAAAATTCAAGAATTGATCCAATGGGGCTATGAAATTAAGAAAAAAATGTTACCGGTTCTTTTGAGACGGCCATCATCGTCAAAGCACTTGGACTCATTGACATTGACGGAAACATCGAATGCTTGGTGCTTTGATGCAACATTGTTAGAATCTTCCATCTTTAGCAGAAGTCAAAGGGAAAAAAATCCAAAAAAAAAAAACATATAAAAGGATGAGTTTTTTTGTTGTCCTACTGTAGTAATGTCCTATTTAAGAAAAATAAATGCCTACATAGACCGATGCAGAAAACTAAAAGCAGTAACTCAGTTATGAAAGCTAGTGCTTTCTGTGTTAAATGGACCACACTAGATCCTTCTAACTCAGATTGAACTGAAGAAGAGAATGCAATAACTACAACGCTACCAAGTGCTTTAGAGAGTATAAATAGTAGTTTCTGTTGCCCAACTTTATGCATCTTACATAAGCACAACTTGTCAAACTAGGCCTCATTTATTTCGGTCATCATGCTATATAATATCCTAAGGAAATCTGATTCACACATCTCAATTATCTCCCCCGTAAGAAAATAGGGATGGAGCTAGAAGTTTTGATGATTACTCAATTTTGATTAATTATTTTTTTTTAGTTACATAACTTTATTTTATTTTTTAAAAGCTGTTTAAATTTTGATATTTGATTTTCATATTATTTAATTTTATTTTATTTTTTAAAAGTCACTCAATCCAACAAGTTAGTTTTCATGGGACATTATTTTTAAAATATAATTTTCAGTACCTATTTAATAGTGCGATGAGTATACAAATAGTTTAAAATTTAAATTTATATATTTTACTTTTGAATCCTCAGTCAATTGTTTTATTCTTATTTTCTCGATTTCTTAAATTTCTTTTGTTTTTCTTCTTATTCTTCCATAATCAAATTTAATATAACATTATCTTAAGTAGAATATTTAATTATCTTACAAGATATAGTCAAATTTGCATTTCTTATAAGTGATTATACCATTTTATCTTAGCAATTCTATAATATTTATTTTATTTTTCTCTCACGTTATTTTTTTATTAATAAGCTATTATTTTATATTTTAAATATAATTTTAGAAATATAAGCGAGATATAGTCAAAGAAACTAAGATGAAAAGTTACTCAAATTATTTGATCTTTTATGTATATATAAGAATTACTAAAACAAAAACCTTTATAATATGTTAAGATTCAACGTCGATAACTTTTAAGAAATATATAGCATTATCTTTTACTAGTATATAATTTTCCTCCCTCTAAAGGAAAGAGACAAGAAAAATATAGTAAAGCACGTGATAATTAAAATGTGAAAAGAAAGAAATACAAGGTTGACAATAGGGTGTGCATCAGTCGGTTCGATTCGGTTTTATATATTATCGATTTGATTTATCAATTTTTGATTTTTAAATATGTTAAACTAATAATCAAATCAATAAGATATTTTTTATCGATTTTCGATTTCTTGGTTTTTAGTTCTTAACGATAGTAACTAATATGAAAAAAATCGAATCTTAGTTGCAACCAAAAATCCTACATAATGTGTTTTAATTTATAAGAATCTTCAAGTTTGAATTAAATGTTGTTAGGAGAAATTAAGAGTTTGTAAAATTGAAATAATAGGTTTGTTATTGGTAGAAATTAAAAAGAAATTAAGAAAAATATATAATAAGTCATAAATATATATATTCTTATTGGGTTATCGGTTTACCCAATAACTCAATAAGAAAAAATCAAATCGAACCAATAACCAAATAACTTTTTCTTATAAAATCATTAACAAATCGTTAACCCAATAACCCAATAACAATAAATCAATAACATTTTTATCAATTCAATTAATCGGTTGATTCGATTTTTACACATCCCTAATTGACAACTCCAAAAATAGCAATTGGACCCCACTCACTTGCGACTAGCTTGACTCCCCATGACTTCAAGAGATGACTCGTATGTTATTTGTAATCATAAGTCATATTTAATTAAATGATCTTATCTCCTCATCAAGTGTGACATTAGAGTAATTACACATGTCTTCATGGAATATAGTAACAGTGAAATTTTAAAAGAAAATATAATTAATATCTTTTTGATTTTTTAAATAAATGGTGATACCTTATATAAAATTTTCCGAATTGAAATTACATATAAAAAACATTAGAGGTAGTAATAAAATAGCATAATCAATCAAGATTGAAATACAATAATACCACAAAAGATTAAAAAAAAAAAAAGGCATGATGAAAAAACCATATATTTTTTTCGTTGACAAGGAATCCGGCAATTGTTATTCTTAAGGTGAGATTACTTTATGAGATTACCTCCTCAACAAACTCAATTACGAGTTGAGTTGAAAAGCTACATATTCTTAATTTTATTATATTTCATTTTCTTTTCTCCATCTTACTTTTGTTGTACTTATTTAGTTTTGGTAGGGAAATAGGAGGCAGAGGGGAAGGCAGTTGAGTGTTTAACTAGTTCTGTATTTATTGTGGATATGATTTAATTAACGTTGTAACAATAAGGTAGCCAGACTAGCTAGCAAACGGTTACGTCTTCATTTGATGAGTTATTGCAATTTTTGTCTTTTGTGAGAACACATCCTCTTCATTGCTTTCTTTCTAAGCTATATATAGAGAGAAAGATATGTATCAGAATAAATTTTATTATTTTTTTTCATTCTTTGTCTTTTGTTTTTGTCTTTTAATTTTTTAAAAATAGATAAAGAGATTATCAAAAGATTCGTTCGAATCTGACCCAACATGAATTTTTAGCTAAAATGATTTTTAGGGAGATAGAGAAAGATACAAAACTTTATTATTTATATTTTAATTCCAAATTATATACCTAAGAGAAAAAGAAATTCGTTTAATTTTTCTAATTTCACGAAAGGAAGAACTCACTCTTGGTGATAAAGCTTCTTAATTAATTGGTTATGTTTGTTCTTAATCAAATCATAGAATCAAATATACCTCTACTATTACTAAAGTTATCAAACATACTCCTTATTTTAATATTTTTGCACGTTGACAAGTTAAGAGTCATGTGGCGTAATATTTTGGATGAGATGGTTGTCACATGTCATGCCACCTTAGCATTCAATTTTTCTTTCTTTTTTATTTTAACTTTTTCTCATCAACTTTTATTAATATAAAAAATAAAATAAAATATGAAATAAATCAATTTGATGACTACAACTTTAGAATTATAATCTCGAAATGACTTTGTATATTGACTAGATCCCTTCGTCATACCTCAAAAATTGAAATAGAAATTTTATAAGGAAAATAGTCATGAACTGAGATACATAAATTAATTTTTAATAAAAATTCATGAAGTGCAACACAAAAATTGTTATGAATGAAAAATATTTGAGAAAAAAAAGAAGTAAAAACAAAGGAAAGTTGTGCACAACAGCCGCCCAACTATTCCTTTTCCGATAGGCTTCCCCAACTGCACCATCACAGTTCCACTACTCACCACCGTGTCTTTCTCTCTCACCTCCGTCGTTTCTCTCAAACTTCATCGGAGAAGTCATCTCCGGTGAACGAAACAACAACAAACAAAACCCCACTGTTGCTATTTTCTTTCTCCCTTCATTATCTTTTTCATTTTTCAAATCAACTCATTTCTAGAAATAAGTGAGCTAGCTTCTTCTGGATGTTTTTCGATTTGAACATTTATATTTATTAATTTTGTTATAGTTCCTAAATTTTCAAGCTCACACAATTGAGCTCACGGTGCTAAAGATTTGATTTTGATAAGCTTATCTCAATTTTCTTGAAAACTTCAGGCATAAATTGAATTTTGTATTTTGATATCAAGAAATTAGAATTTGATCTAGACAAGGGCTATATACCATTAATTTTTTTTTTTGAATATTTTTAATTTTCTTTTTGAAATTAACGATATTAAATATATTAATAAAAATTGAAGGAAAAAAATTTAAATGGAAAATGAGAGAAAAATTGAATGTTAGGTGGCATGCCACATGGCATCCACCTCGTTAAAAACATTACGCCACATAGCTCTTAACTTGTCAAAGTGAAAAAATATTAAAATAAGAAGTATGTTTGACAACTTTGCTAATAGCAGAGGTATATTTGATTCTATAATTTGACTAGAGACAAATATAACTAATTAATCAAAGTAGAAAGGTATTTTTGACCCTTCGTCCGAACTTAATTTTATTGTTTAAAGAATAAAACAATTTAATGCTAGTATAATTTATAGACCAGGTCCACAGTAATTCAAATCATGCATGCATCACAAGAATTATACATGTTTTTCCAAGTTAATTTTTTAAATTGTCACTGAATTTGAGCAAATATCTCACTAAAATAACTTTTTAAAGAAAAATATGATCATTAAACTATGTATATTTTTTTAAAAAATAAGGTGTAATTGATTTAATTACACGATTTTGACATGACATACAATATAAATAACAAGTTAATACTATTAAATCAAATAAATCGAAACATAAAATATAAAATAAATTCCAAATTCAACAAAACAAAAACATAATGTTCTTATATCAAATTTCAATATAACATAAAAATAAGTTTCACCATAACCTAAGTAAATATAATTCAAAAGAAAGGAAAATATAAGTCTATAATCTCATTCTATAATGAAGTTCTACTTTCAAACACTAAAATAATAATGCACCCATACGTTAAACGAAGAAAATAAGAAATAAAAGGTTGAAAATGATAGGAAAAGAGGTGAAAGATAAATCATGTAAAAATAAAAATAAAAATTTTCAGAAAGTAAAAATAAAAAAGAAATTAAAATAATAGAAACAAAACATAAATTAAAAAGAAATAAATTTAAAAAAAAAGAAAAAAAAAAGAGATAAACAGGTAACTTTGTAATTTTATCATATAATTCCATTCAGTTCTCAACATATACTTGAGAATAGGACGGTGAAGTTACATCAATTTTTTTTATGGCTTTCCAAACAAGTCCTTAACAATTTCTTAACATTACCTTGTTTTAGAAAGAGACTCTTAAACTTGTCTTTGAAATTTCACTTAAATCTCTCAACTCAGACTTGTACCTATTAAACACTTCTACCCCTCTGAATTTAAACTATTTAGACATTTCTTGGATAATCAACTATAAATTTAAAGTGTGTGAATTACACTAGCGATGATGTGACAGTTTGACAAATAAAATAATGACACATGTCTGTATGAGTATAAAAATTATTTTAAAATATATTAAAATAAGAAAAAGAAATGAAAATTATTTTAAATTAAAAAAAATCCTTCTTCACTCTTCTTCTCCGATTGTGGCAATTCTTTTATCTCTATTTTCGATCAAAAATTGTCGGAGCTTCGTAATGAGATTCGACCAAATTCTGGTGAGATTTGAGGTAAAATAACCAGTGGATGTTGTTCGTAACCCTTGGTTCTACCTTCCCTAATAATTCGAGCTCAAATGGAGGTGAAAAATATCGGTCAACCTCTGTTGACTGTCAATGTCGAAGCTCCAACGTGTTTACGATGGCGGACCAATGCCAGGAGAGGCACCTGCCCAGCGCGAGTCCACTCCACCAAAAAATCTCTAATTTTAGTGAACCAATCTCCATAAATTTGAATTTGAATGCAGCGCCACCAGATACGATTTTCAGCTATGGCACCACCACCGCGTCTGCTTAAGTTTGGATATTGAAAATTCACACATGGAGTTTGGCAAAAACGTGTTGGTCCTTCTTCTGATTGAAAATGGGTGATGCAAGTTGAACTTTTCAAAAAATAATCCCAAAATTAATGTTGAAGAAAAATTAAATAATAATAATAACAATTCTACTAATTCCAAGAATAATTGTGGAGAAATAATTAAAGGTATAAGTATTAGAAGTGAAATGGATGAAGAAGAAAGAATTGCAAACACCAAATCGATCAAGAAATAGAGTGACGAAGATGACAACAAAGGGTGGGGGCGGGCTTGCTTCTTTTTATTAATAAATTATTATTTATTTAGTAAATTTTTCAGAAAAATAAAATATTATTTGAAATTCATTCACGACTTGCCATATGGGTAAAAAAGGTCAAAGTTGATCAAATTTCGGGTGGGTTAGGGGTCTGATAGGTACAGATCTGAGTTGAGGGATTTAAATGAAATTTCGAGACAAGTTTAAGAGGTTATCGATGACTTAAGCCTAGAAAAATATACACAGTTCAATCCGCATATTTTTCTAAAAAAAAATTACTTTAGTGGGATATTTACTCAAGTTCAATGACAATTTTGAAAATCAACTTTGATTTCCCAGTGTACCCTCTACTCCCTCTGATTTAATATAAATGAATTATTGGAGTGTGCTACATTCTAAGAAAAATATTTTAAAACATTAATTAAAAGGCAATTTATCAAAATTACTTTTTGCTCAATTTCTTTTTAAAAGTAAAGTTAATCACTATTTGGGATTTAAATAAGTTGAAATCCCGTTAAAAAGAAGGGGTAGTTTAATTTCTTTTAAAAATAATTAATACATTCTTGGATTTTGAAAACTTTTTATTTATTTTGGATCATAAAAAGTGTCCGTTATGCGTTGTTATCGAACTAGAGAAAATATAGCTGTATTTATAACCTGATCAAATTAATTTGTAAGTATTTTTGACTACTCTATAAGTTGGTAAATATTTCAAATTATAAGTCAAAAATAATCAAAAGTCAGATGATGCTCAACTGATGGTTCTTGATTAGCTTATAAGCACGTCTAACATGACCAAGTTTTTTGTTATTTTACTCTTGATTTTTTTTTAATTCTCAAAATACCCTTCATAAAATAAAATTCTGAGACTCCTCTTTAACTCGTATTTATCGTTCCATCTTTTCTTTAAAAAAGTACTTTTAAATTTATACTTTGTGCTTAAAAATAAGGGTATTTTAATTGTTTTAACAAAAAAAACCCAACTAATCAAATACTTTTTTACAAAATACATTTTTTTTGTTTATTTTAAATTTCAACACTTATATCCAAATACATAACTTTTAATTTATAAAATTAGTTTCAAAAACTAAAATACTTGTAAACACTTGAAATTTATTTGTCATGTACAATCAACTAACCCAAACAAATTTTAAATTTAAATTTTGAATTCTTTAAATGAATCGACAATTAAATTGAAAAGTAGTCTGATTCTTCACAATGAAAATTGAGGAGAAAGAAGAATAAAAGACCTGGTATTTTACCTTCATTTGTAATTTTGTATCTTTCCTCCTTTAGAATATGTTCCTAAATTGGCGGGCAAAATGCAAATATTGCACAAACAAAAGAAGGTAGGGAGTGATTACGCGTGTGTGGCTCACTTAATTTTAGCAGTGTCTTGACAAATATATACTAGTTGGAACAATGTATTAAAATAATATTTTGAATTTCTCTTTAAAACAGAACCTTTGAAATCAAAAAGTGGGACTAAGATAAAATTCTCCGCACTTATTGCTTCAATTCATGATCATCCATTGTTGCTGACGGGGAATTAACTTCTTTTAATAGATATTATTCCCATAAATAATTGAAGCCAAAGAGTATATTATATGAATACATTCTGTTTTGCAAATTGAGAACCTACCAATTTTATTAGTTAGTCAAACGTCTCTTTATAATAGTTGATCTTATGGAATAATTAGTAGTTAGAAGAAATGGTGCTTCCTCTCTCCCCTTCTCTAATGGGAAAGAACAGAAACGACACTTCAAATTAAACTATTTTCATTAAAATGGCCATTAAATTTAAATTTCACTTTCTAGCCATTTCAATTTACTGGCTTGTTTTATAACGTTTCTACACACCTTTTATATAGTTTCTATACAAATCTTATGCATATAAATATTCTATACGAAAATTATACAATTTTGATACACAATTTATACAATAATTGTACATATTTTCTTACACGTTTTATACAAAAATTATATAATTTTCATACACTTTCTTTATATTTTAATATATATTTTATACATATACATATTTGATAGAACTATACAATTTCTATACATATATCTTATATAGCTACATATTCTATTTAACAATTATATCTCTTTTATATAATTTAATTATTATTTCTAAACAATAAAAAAATCAGAATATTTGATCAGTTAAAAAATTATAGCAAAAAAAAAAATGAAATATTTTTAAAAAGGCCGAATTGCCCAAGTTGAATACTGTATCAGTATTGTATATAAACTATATCAGTATTGTATATGGACTGTATATGGACTACATAGGCCAAAATGACCCAAATTAGGAAATTACTATAAAGAGAAAATAGTATATCCGACTGGCCACTTTATGAAAAATTTTCAAACTTGGGTTATTTGTTTTAAAAAGTGGTATAGAGTGTCCTTTTCCTTCTCTTAATCACAAATACAAGATTCAATTACTATTAATGGGCGAACGCTAATATATGTATTAGTTTTAGTTCTACCTTTAATGATAATGA
>NC_061114.1:97793720-97795277 GCF_002878395.1 Capsicum annuum | reverse complement strand
ATATATATGTATGTATCTATCTATATATGTGTATATGTATGTACATGTATATGTATATATATGTGTGTGTATATATATGTATATATGTGTATTTATATGTATGCATGTATATGTATATATGTATGTATATGTATGTATATGTATGTACGTATATGTATGTATATATATATATATATATATATATATATATATATATATGTATGTATATATATGTATAGGCCAAACCTATTGATAGCCCCTCAAACTTGTCGCTAAAATTCACTTAGGCTCCTAAACTAAGGCCTGTACATATTAAACCCCTAAACCCACCAATTTGGTTCCAATTGGGCATTTTTTGCCTGCATGGCACTGCGCGTGGTTTTCACTCAATAGAGGGGCGTGAGAGGCTATTTTTTGACTAAATCACGAATGAAAACGTGTCAAGTGGCACTGAGGGCCCAAAAAATTATTAATAAAACAATTTTTTTTTAAAAAAACTCTCATCCCCATCTGATACCCCCACCCCTCCTCTCCATCTTCTTCTTCCACTATTCTTTCTCATTTTTTTTTCTTAAATTTAAAAAAATGAGTTGATTTTGCTCAAAACCAAAGCATGATAGTGACCGGAAAGCCTCAAACAACGAAATTTACTCGATTCAAAGTGGTGGGTTTGGTTGTTGTTGTGCGCGTTACAGAAAGAAGTAAAGCCATAGTCCTTGGAAGTTCATCCATGTCCTCACCGTCATGCCAGAGACCACAAGAACTAAAATTTTATTAATAGTATTCTGAACTAAGGTATTTGTCATAGTCCAATTTTAGGTTTGATGTTTGTTTGTAAGACAACTGTAATTTTCTCTTCTCTTAAATGTATTTGAGTTTGTTGAGGTTTTAATGTAGAGTATTTGATTCGGTTTAGCTAGAAAAAGAAAGAAATCGATTCTTTTGGTTAAGGATATATTGAAATTGAAGTGGTGACGGTTGTGGATTTTTGGTCAATTGAAATGGAGAAGAAAGAGAGTTAATCCTCCATGAATTCTTATTGTGGGCGTATCTTTTGATGCTGAAATCGTGAAGGAGAAGAAGGGTCGAGTGTGTGCGCGTGTGCATATATGGACCCATAATTTTTTACACTACCAAAAAAATGGAGGTTTTTGAGTATGTGAAGAAGAGGAGGGTGTGTGTGGGGAGGGGGGCGGGATAGGGGTGGGGTGTTTTTTTTTTTAATTTATAATTTCTTTTTAATAATTAGTTTTTTATTTTTTAAATAACTTTATAATTATTTTAAATAATTTGGATCTCAATGTCAAGTGTCAGCTTCCAATTCGTCGGTTTTGCCATATCAACGTCGTTTTTGCCACATCAGCGCGTGTGTGCAACACACACTTTGAGCTTTTAGCTGATTGGGCAAAAAGTGCTCAATTGGAACCAAATTGGGGTGGTTTAGGGGTTTAATAGGTACAGGTCTTAGTTTAGGGGTCAAAGTGAATTTTAGGGACAAGTTTGAGGGGCTATCGATGGATTTGGACTATATGTATGTATGTATGCATGTATATATATATATATATATATATATATATA
>NC_061114.1:97753349-97793620 GCF_002878395.1 Capsicum annuum | reverse complement strand
ATATATATATATATATATATATATATATATATATATATTGATTTATGACACACACATAACCTAAGTCTGGACACATATATAATTGATAGATGAAATGACAGAATTTTCCTTAGAATAATTTTTTTGACAAATAACATACACGTCGAAACTCCCTCTTTCAATTGACAACAAAACATACCTGAGTCTGAACACATATAATTGATAGATGAAATGACAGAATTGCCTTTAGAATAATTTTCTTTTGACAAATAACATACGCGTTGAAACTCCCTCTTCTATAATATATATATACACACACACACACATAATGTTAGATATTTTTCAACAGATAATCAGTTGTATAGACAATATAGAGAAGAACAGATATCGGCTATATGAGAAAGTTTTACAATATTAGATTTAGTAGACTCTAAATCTTTAAAACATATAAAAAATAGAATGTTGCTAATGCATATAGGATTAATTGTTATAGGAATAAAAGGATTAACTAGAAAAAATTTAGGATCTAAAGTACTAATAACAATATATGATGATAGATGATCAGACATTAAGAAATCAATAATAGGATTAACTGAAGTAAATATGACAAATAATGGAGGAATATTCTACATAAGTCCAAATTTCCTAATGAACTTAAAAGAATTTGGAAAAAATATTAAAATAGAAATTCAGACTAAAAGGGTATGAAGAAATGAATAGTGGTAACAATTTATTAATATGTGTAGGATTTATAGGAAAATTAACTTTAAGTAGTAATACTAAATTTAAATTAAAAGTAAATGACGTAGTTGAAGTAATGGGAAATAAAGGTATAAGGTTAATAAAACCACTAAAAATAGACCCAGAGGTATATGCAGGTTTAGAATGGAATCTAAATAAATTTAATAAACCAAAAATCCTTACACCAGAATCTCATTTACTATACACTACAAGTAAAGGAGAACCTTCAGTTAGATTTATAGATTATAATTATACAACTAGAAGAGATTTAGAAGACGTGGAAACAGAAAGTACTATAGACACAGAACAAGAATTTATGAATATAGAAGTTCTACAAGAAGGCTACGAAGTAGATATAGTAATAGAAAAAGCTCAAATGTTAGTGGAAGAATATAAACATATAACCTTTAAATGTAAAGGATATTAGAAAAATGAAATTAAAATAAAAGGATGTATAGAACATTTCAAAAACTGCTTAGAAAGAAGTGATAACCTAGGATATAGAAATAATAAAGAATTAATTTCTGAAAAGAAAAATGAAGATACAAAATCCATACTAAGTTTCATAATGAGTTAAAAAGAATTAGCAGAATTAGAAGCAACTAGTTCAACAAGTGCTAGCCCTTTTCAACAGACAAATTCGAATCCTCAACCAATAGATTATAGTACAGGTAATGTACCTAGGAGGCCAGCAGTTAGGATAAATCCAGATACAAAACTTAGAGGAGATAATATAAGACCAGCATAAAAGAGAATGCAAATAGAAGAATCAATTAAACTACAAGAAGGAGGTAGTAAAGGTAAAATACTAAATATAGCAGCACATGACCCACAAATGTGGGATACAGTAATAGATTTATGGAAAGGAATAGTAGCAGCAGATTATTTAAGACATTATACAGAAACCGATACAGAAACAATGTACAAATACTTAGAAACTTTTTTAGGAGAATCGGCAAAAAGCTACATGGGAAAGTTTTAAAACTAATTGCCCATATGACTTTCAGGTTCTGTTAAGTATGGGTCCAAATCCCTATAACTTCACAAATAAAATGCATATGTTACTAACCGGAAAAGATCCAAATAGTGGATTATTAGCATTACAAAAAGAAGCTTTAATAAAACTAGAACAACTTAGCATCTCACATTGAATATATATAAAGAAATTTTTACAAGATTATTTTTATTACTGCACGGTCAGTGGAAATACTTTTAATGAAGAACTAGGTAAAAAACTATTTAATAAGCTACCAGGAACCTTAGGAAGAGAAACAGAAAAAAGATGGTATAAAAGAGACGGTGTAGTAGCAGCCCAAACGTAAAATGGACCATAGGACATAGAACTCAACATATAATGGATATACTAACAGAAAAATGTACGAATATACAAATACAAAAAACAACTAAAAAGAAATGAAATGAATTTCTATAAATCTGTTATACACACAACCCAAAATTATGATAATCAGAAAAAACCTAAAAGATATAAGAAAAAATATAACCAAAAACCATTTAGCCGTAAACAATACTTCTTAAGAAAATCAAAAGCTAAAAAATCATGGCTAAATAGAGATAGACATGTTAGAAAATATAGAAATGATAGAAACTATAAAAACAAATTAGAATGTTATACTTGTGGAAGCATAGATCATTTAGCCAATGTATGTCCTAAAAGAAATAATAATAGAACTAGAAATTCTCAATTAATAGAAAATTTTCAAGAAACATTACTAAATGTAGACGAATACATGTCAGATACAGAGAATATATATTCAATAATAAGTTTTGATATAGAGGACATTTTTAAAACTAACTCTTCAGATTCAGAAGAGGATAATTTAGTAAATGAGTTAGGACAAGAAATAGATGATCTAGATGATTTAGATTTAAATAACCTAGTAATTAATAATTTAATGAATGTCACTCAAGAATGTGTACATGAATTTCAAAAATATAAAGGTCTAGATAGTAATAGATGTTGTATATGTAGTTGGTACCCAAGCAAAGAAAACAGAGCTAAGTGTAGAAAATGTTATTTAGAAGTCTGTGTAAATTGTATAGAAAACACCCTAAAGATATAGAACAAAGGCTAACTACCTTCGAAAAAGGAAAAGCCAAAATAACTAGAGAAGAAATAAATACAGAAGAAGATACACAAGAAAATGTACATTTAGAAAAATTAGAAGCAGAACTTATGAACATAGAAGATAATGACACTAGCCTAATATGTAATGAAGATAAAGAGTTTTCTACCATAAAAGTATTAGTGAAAATTAGAATCCAAGATATAGAGATAAAAACTCTAGCACTAGTAGACCCAGGATGTACCAGCTGTATAATTAATAAAGAAATAGCACCAGAACATTTACTAAAGACATTTGATAAACCCATAACAGCTACACAAATGAACGGATCGCAGAATATCTATAATTATTACATAGAAAAGGCACAAATAAGTTTCTTAAACACATGTAATGAATTCTACAAGCCAACTTATAATATTAACAGAATATTAGCAAGAGATTTAAACATAGGTTTAGACTTTGTAATAGGATTGCATTTTCGCATACAAAATAGAGAAGGATGTCTCTTAACAAAAGATGGAATAATACTATTTAAAAATTTAATCTATACTCTGGTACAAACAATAATATTACCAACAGTATATAGAACACTAAGAACACACAAAAAGGAAACAACTTCTAAACCATGTTATGAAGGATGCTCAAATAATGACAAATGTTAAAATCAATGCCAAAATAGTAACCTATTAAAAGAAAATAAAACGCTAAAGGAAAACATTGAAGAATTAAAAAATTACACACTAATTAATGCAGAAGGATTAGAATATATAGAAGAAATAGAAAAAGATTATATATTAATAAATGTTGAAACTCATTTTTATAATTTTCAAAAAGGTATAAATAAAATAGGCATGATAAATAGCCCTAAAGATTTAGATAAAGTAATAAATATTCTAGATAAAATAGAAATAATAGGAGAAGAACCCTTAGCACATTGGAATGCTAACGAAATAATGTGTAAATTAGAAATAATCAACCCAGAATATACCATAAAGACAACATCTATAGAAGCTAACAATGAAGATATAGAAGAATTTGAGAAACAAATCAAAGATTTGTTAAAATTAGAAGTAATTCGAAGATCAACATCTAGACACAGATCAACAACATTTATGGTAAGAAACCATAGTGAGCAAATAAGGGGAAAAGCTTGTATGGTAATAAACTATAAAAGATTAAATGACAACACCAAAATAGACATATATAAGTTACCAGATAAAAGTGAGATAATTAATAGAATAAAAGGTAAAAAGATATATAGTGAATTTGATAGTAAATCAGGATATTGGCAAGTAAAAATGCACCCAGACAGCATAGAATGGACATCATTCACCTGTCCAGAAGGGCATTTTGAGTGACTTGTAATGCCTTTTGGACTAAAAACAGCCCTACCTATTTTTCAAAGAAAAATGGATGATATTTTTAGAGATTATAAAAATTTTGTATTAGTATATGTAGATGCTATTTTAGTATTTAGCAAAGATATGCAACAACATTTAGGACATTTAGAAACGGTATTTAGATTATTTGTTAAACACGGAATAATAATTAGCAAAAAGAAAATGGAATTATGTAAAACACATATTAATTTCTTAGGAATCACCCTAGAAAATGGGAAGATAAAACTCCAACCTCATATAGCCAAAAAGGTATTAGAAATGCCAGACAAATTAGAAAATACTAAAGACCTACAAAATTTTTTAGGATTAGTAAATTACGCAAGAAACTTTATTCAAGACTTAGGAAAAATAGCAGGACCTTTATATGTAAAACAGGCAGTAAAGGGCAAAAACATTTTAATCTAGAAGACATTAAATTAGTACAATAGATTAAAGAAAAGATTAAAAATATCCCAGATTTAAAAATTTCACCAGAATCCGATTATTTAATCGTCCAGACTGATGAAAGTTATATAGGATGGGGAAGAGTATTAAAATCTAAACCTAATAAATATGGTGACAAAAATGAAGAAAAAATTTGTGCATATCAAAGTGGACAATATAAAGAAAAAGGACATATGCTTAGTATAGATTTAGAAGTATTAGCTATAGTATATGGTTTAAATAGTTTTAAATTATATATTTTAAATAAAGAAGAAGTTTTAGTAAGGACAGATTGTGAGGCGATAGTTAAATTTAGCCAAAAAAATAAATGATAAAGCTAGTAGTAGAAGAAGATGGTTAAATTTTATGGACACTATATCGGTATATAAGAACATTGTTTTCGGATATATTAAAGGTAAAGAAAATGAATTAGCAGACCAGTTAAGTAGGTTACAATTAAAAACAAAATCGGTTAACCAAAACAAATGTTTGTTTCAGCATGCGACCAACTAGTCAACATACAGCAGGCAAGGGCAAGGGAGTAGAATCTTCCTCATCTCAAGACATTTATTATCAGATAATGCTAGGAAATGTTAGATTTAGACCCCAGAATTCTATAGGACTTCAAAATTCCATAGAACCAATGGAAAGAATAGACTTTGGACCTTTTAATTTAATTTTTTTTTCACCCAATAATTATTCGTTCAAACTTAGACCAGAACATGTTTTAGACATATCTCAAAAATGTTTGGTAGATAATCTTTGGATAGCACACCATAAGCCAGACCACCAATATTTTTAGCCTCTATAAATGCTTTATGTCAATATATATCAGACAAAAGTAAGCCTAGATTCAAATATTATGTAATTATATATGGTAAAATAAATGGAATTTTTCAGACTTGGTTAGATGTAATGGACTCTATAAAAGGTGTAAGAAATCCTCTTTACAAAGGTTTTAATGATTTTTTCGAAGCATTAGACTATGCAAGAGGATACCTTGGATCAAATTTTTATTTATCACCAGCCCTCAGATAAAATTCAGACCAGACACCCCAATATAATATCCACAGGGATTCAGGAAAACTAATTTTTCATGACCATTGCACCTCAATGACCGATGCCTTCAAAAGATTAAATCTTCAGAAGGAGGCTCTTATTGTGGAAAATTCTAGACTCATGGAGCAAATACATACTCTACAAGACAAGCTTAGTAAATATCAGACAAGAAAGACTCATGCAAGTACTCAGACACAGAGTTCTCCATCTCTACAAAAAATGGATGAGAAGGGTGTGAATTCCCCTCTGAATGCTCAGAAATCCACTGTACCAGATGTTGGTACAGCTAGTCCGGTTCAAACGGTAACCGGTAAAGACAAATCAAATCCGTTTATGTCTGTCACTTTGCCAAAAAGTGAAGATGGAGCAGGACCTTCATCAACTACCTAGAACTAGTACCTTAAAAAAGACAATAATGGCTAAAAAGAAAAATAAACAAATTGAGATTATCGTAAAACAGACATTAGAGAAATTCTTTAGTAGCCAAGAACAAGATAAACATATGGATAGTAAAGACAAACCATGTACAAACACAGATAGGGTAGTTCCAAACATGAACAATACAACAGACATTAATGTTCCAAGATCGTCAGACAAAGAAGACGATAGATTTGAAGATAATCTTCTCTAAGATGCTCAGGATTTCTATGAAGATGATGATTCTGGAATGAGCTTCGACACCATAGCCCTGCACAACTTGGATACATAGACAGACAGAAGACAAGTGGAAAAGAAGATAGATACGTGGAATAATAAGATACAAGTATTATGATAAGAGTGCCATGTGGGTATGACCACTTCGAGTCTTGTAATTAGTCAAGTCCGTGTCAGAGTGCTTCCTTTATCATTACTTTTCAAAAGAAAAGAAAAACTGATGAAGCACGCTTCTGGAAAAGAGGAATAATAATGCATGTGACGATGGGACCCAATGTGCACCCGACCTGCATTATTAAAGAATCTTATCCTTATTTGTCGGCTATATTATTCAGGCCACTTAGTTTAATCCGTGTCCACTCCTTTTTCTAAATTTGGATCTATGATGACCCTCTTCTTCTATCCACTTATTTAGTCGTCTAACTCTTTGAAAAATAGGTAAATCTTGCATATAATTATATTATCCTAGTTGATATGCTTTTCTGTTAATACGTTCTTTAAGCCATCGTATTCCATTACTATTATTTTCTAAGTCTCTATCATAACCGTATAATTCCCAATTTAAGGTGCTTACTAATTCTTCACGTATTGTTCTAGATGTATTATATAACTTATATAATCTATTTGCTTCTATTAATCTTTTTATACTCTTTTCTAAATTCTGTTTTCTAGCGATAATATTAGCTCTTTTGCTATATTCTCTATATAAATAGAAATAGCTACACCTTATTTCTTGAAAAGCTCAATCTCTTTTCATATACTTAGTTTATATTCTAGTCTTAGTCTAGTGATTAAATAATCTAGTTTATTATTTATCTTCTCTTATAAAAAATATTTTTCTTAGTTTTCTATTTATATGCGGGTATTTAGTAATGATATGCTTATTAGCTACAGTTCCCAAAAATCTTTTAAGCTTTGATACCAATAATATAGGTAGATTAAATTATTTCAATATAATTAATATTTTTCTCGTTTAAATTAATATATTGAAAAAATCCTACTCAGTAATATAGGCAGATTAAATTATTTTGATATAATTAATATTTTTCTCATTTAAATCAATATATTGAAAAAATCCTACTCAGTACTCCCTCTTTTCCGTTGTTTTTTCATATCTATAGTTCTTATATTCTATATTTTCCCTAATTTTTTTTATTTATTTACCCGGTTCATCTCTTCCTCTTAACCTATGTTCTTAACAAATTACTTCTTTAACCACACCCTGAAAAACTTCATCTGGCAACTAACACTAGTCCTTCGTCTATTCTGCAGACATAGTGGACTTATCAAGGCCAGAATTCCTAGAAATTTACTGGTTAATCCATCGTTATTATTAAGAAATTAAGAGGTTAACCATATACTAAGGGTAATGAGTTTAAACAAACATAGTTTAATTTACATGATGTACAACAAACATAAAATTTTTAAAACATAAAAAAAAATATATTTTTTGATGGGGAAGTATAGAATAAATAAGAACTTACATGAAATAACTGGAATAGAGGTTTCCATTTCGGGAACCCCTTAAGGACTTTGAAAAACTGAAAACTTTATTCTTTCACAAACTTTTTATATTACAAGCTTTGATTTACATCAGGAGGAGGTGGTTGGATAGGAGGATCGGTTTATACATAGGAGAGAGGAAATATTTCTTAGAGGTTTTGAGAGTTTTTTCGATCTGTCTTTTGCTATTATTTCTAAGTCTTATATAGACCAAATTAAGAAAAAGAAGTGGACACAGATTAAACTACGTGGCCTGGACAATATGGCCGACAGATAAGGATAAGATTCTTTAATAATGCAGGTCGGGTACACATTGGGCCCCATCATCACATGCATTATTATTCCTCTTTTTCAGACGTGTGCTTCATCAGTTTTTCTTTCCTTTTGAAAAGTACTGATAAAGGAAGCACTCTGACATGGACTTGACTAATTACAAAACTTGAATTGGGCATACCCACATGACACTCTTATCAATATATATATATATATATATATACACACACACACACACTCTTATTTATAAGCCAACGAGTTTAGGACTATCATGGCATGAAGTTGTTGCACCAAATGTATTACAATTGTACCAAAAAGATGAACTAAGGGATCAGTTTTATAACTTTCTCATTACTTTTAAATTACGTGTGTATTGCATTTTTGAACCACGTGTATATCCATTTAGATATCTGTTTTAAATTCTCTTACGACCTTTGTCGGTTTATTTTCCTTCACAGTTTTATTTCTTTTTCCAATCTTCATGTTTAAGATTATTTTCCATGGTTGCTGCATTTCCTACTGCGAGATTTGATTATAAACTTCTGTTCCGGTGATACCTAACCACTTCTAATATCATTTTTTTTTAAAGTTTCTTTTGTCGATTTCTTCATCCAATTGGTACGATTTTTTTCAATCTTACTATTTCATTTGAAATTTGGATTATAATAATGTTGCATGCACTTAATTTAGAGTTCATTGAATGTTGTGGTAGCTGGTTCTTTTGCTTCTCCTCCCCGTCTTCTCTGTTTAGGGGATTGTATTTCAAATGTTGTTATTTTTTTAAGGGAAAATGAACTTCTGGACCCTTATACTATGTCGATTTTGTAAGTTGGACACCTCTACTTACATATTTATCATCTGGACCCCTGAACCCACGAAAAAGTAATATTTTGAACACTTTTTTGGTGAGTGTAATACACTCTCGCCATGTCAGCTGCCATGTCATCTTCCACGTCATTTTTATATACAAAAATATTAAATATTAAAATAAATAAATAAATAAAAACAATCCCCCCACCTTCTTCCTCCCTTCTCTCTCTTCCCTTTTTCTTTTTCTTTCCCCAATTCTTCTCCTTCTCTCTTTCTTTCTTCTTCTTTTTATACTCTCTCTCTTCTCTTCTTCTTTTCTTCTCTTGTGTTTCTCTTCTTTTCTTTATTCTACTTCTAATGAATCAAAAAATGCAATTAAAATTGTTAGATTTTATTAAAAAAAAAAAAATTTATATGAATTCAAGATCTATAATACCCATTTTATATACTGAATATTTTAGTTATTTGGTGTGAAATTTTAGATTATTTTTTTGTTAGTAGATGATTCCATGGTAAAGTAATGAATATCTTTGACTGTAGTCTTTTCTTGAATTTGTTTGATCAGTTAAATTAAGAGTAACTTATGTCTTTGAGATTTTGTTAGTAGATTATGATTCCATGGTAAAATTGAAATGAAATTGAAATTTGAGATTTTTTTTTTTTTTTTGAATTAATTCCATAGTGTTTGGTTTGAATTGATTCCATGATTTTTATGATGCTGCAGTGAGTAACGCTAGTGTGGTAGTGGTTGTGTTGCTTGGGGAGGGTGGTAAACGGGGTGGAGGGATGAGGAGAGTGTAGAGGACGGGGCAACGGGGTGGGGGACGGGGAGGGTGCTGGATGGGATGGGGAACAGTGGTGGACTGGTGGATGGGGTGGGGGGCGATGGTGGACTGGATTGGTGGATGGAGTGGGGGCGGTGGTGGACTAGTGGATGAGGTGGGGGGGCGGTGGGGGAGGGGGTGGGGTGTTGGACGGGGCTGGGGGAGGTGAGGGTTTTTTTATTTTATTTTTTATAAATATTATTTTTAAAATTTTTAAAATTAAAAAGTTGAAAAAATGTTAATTTTTTTTTCAATTTTTAAAATTATTTTTAAATTTAAAAAGCTGAAAAAATGTGCCTCACTCTCTCATACGTTCGTGACTACACGCGTTTTAGCCTAGTCAGCACTTTTAATGCCACATAGATTAAGTCAAAGGTCAAAGGGTTTAAAATGTTGAATTTTATTGAGTTGAAGGGCTCAGATGACAACCATGTAAGTAGAAGTGTTCAACTTACAAAACCGACATAATACAGGGGTCCAGAAGGTCATTTTGCCTTTTTTTAATTCTTGGTTATTAAAATGTAATATTTCTTCTGCTTACTTCTGGATTTGCATGTCTTTCCAATTTGTTAATTTCTCATGTGTAGGCCGTTGTATACATGTGGAGGAGAAAGATAAGGAATTGCAAAGATGAGATACAGGGATGTAATATAGAAAGCTTCATATTTCAAAATTCTACCCATTTCTGGCGAAATTGGTATGCCGTTATACTGCAGCTACACCAAACTTAATTCTATGAATTAATCATACATCATCTTTTATCTTTTGGTTAGTAAAAGATCATTTATTATATTTAGGTCATGTTTGGTAGAGTGTATTAGAAAAAATAATGCATGTATTAGTTTTGTGTACTGTTACCATCTTGTTTGGTACCATTTTTTAGTTTGTGTATAAGTAATACTTGCACTAGTTATACACTCTATTATGTATTAAATTATGTATTAGTTATACCACCATTTTCCTATGTATTACTAATGCAAAAGATTTTAATACATGCATTAACTTAGTTAAAGACAAAATTACCCTCAAGCCCAATCTTATCCATAGTTTGCTGCGTCTTTGCTCTATTCTTTCCATGAAAAAACAACAGTTCTTTTCTCCCATGTTTTTCTTCGTTTTGGTTAATCAATCATTCATTGTTTGCTTTTCTTCAATAGATTAACACTTCTATCCAATCTATCTCTTTAATCATTGATTTTCATTTTCTACTTAACATCTTGATTGATAAAGGAGGGTATTTTTGTAAATTAATAATTTATTTTATCGAAATTATAATAAAAATATTACTTCTAACACATCAAACCAAACAATATATAAAAAATAATGCAATATAACTAGTATCATCATTCTTAATGCAAGCATTAATAATGCAAACATTACTAATATACCATATTCTACATTAGTCTTATACATTCTACCAAACGAGCCCTTAGAGTATATTATTGGTTGTTGTTAAGAGCCCCACATTAGAAAAAGGGATAGACAATTGGGCTCCTTATATGATTTAGTTAACTTTTTGGATTTATATGGTTCAAGATTCATTTCTTTGCCGTTGTTTTCTCATACTAAACAATTGCGATAGAAAATCAAGACAGAATTTAAAAAAAAATGAACCATACTTTACTATGCTTTAGGTCGTTTAGTTTCAATTTTTATGGTGATTTATCTCATTCTTTCTTCGTTTGACTTCTTCAGATAAATATAGAGTAATATAATTTTTTTCCCTTTGCTTTTCTCTTTGTTCCATTGATCTGAAAATTTATCAGAATAAATACATGTGATGATGTCTTCAAAGTTTTGAGTGTGTTTTAATTTCAGCTGCCAACAATTCCTTCTTGGTTTCTTAGTTTGAGTAGCATATCAGTACTATGTTATGTTTGCTCTCTGTTGTACACAGGGTGCCTAGCTCATGGACAGTCGACTGGAAAGGTCAGATATCTATTATCATAAATGACATTACACGGTTGATGACAGTAGAAAATATATTTAAATGATGATGTCTATGGTGGCTTTACCCTTTTTAATTTGAAGGGGGGAGTGGATAAGAGAGGTTGGTTCATGTAAAAGATTCAACAAAGGTCTAGACAACATTCAACGGCCTGAAAAATTCAAGTCTTTGAGAATTTCCTATCTTATATGACAAAATGCATTAGTGAGAAGTACATAACAGTATTTTCTACACAAATCAGTTTATCATCTGCTTTTCGAAGCAACCACACCGAATACGGTTGAAACATGAGCTTAGATTCTCTATTGGCATGATAACCATAAGTTGGAAGCACCTTAAGAACTTACATGCTTCTGTTGGAGGTCCAATGAATTTCCTAAGACCCCGCCAAATGCAACTTGGCATGTTATCTCTACTTTATGATTTTCAAAAATGAAAAATTTCTCCTCTTTTTTCTCATAAGGAAGACATGTTCTAGCTCCAGGTAACCCTAGTGTCCTAGGGTTTCCTTGAGCCATTAACCTCCTTTAAGTACGAATAACAGACTTTAAGAAGTTGTGTCTCATTGGTTGTACGTAACTATTAAAAGCTTGAATATTTCATTTTGAAATACTCAGTGAAGTTGATGATTTCAATATGCCCAGAAGATACTTCATCTTTGATTTTTTGGTCTTTTGTGTGTGAGGTAGAGGCTCTATGGTATGTTTTTTGTTTCAAAAATGGATAATTACTTTTTGATTTCTTGCAACGTATAACAGTTTAGTTGATATGTTTTTTATTGAGAAAGGTAGTTGAAGGTCATTTAGTTAATATGCTACTGTTCATCAAGTATACTTTTAGGTATATGTTAATATGGAGTACCTATCTTATCATACAATAAGGTGAAAAACTTATTGTATGAGTAAGGTCATTAAATCTTCATGGATGTTCAAAAAATTATTTTTCTTGCATCCATCTTTGATTACTTCTCTTTCAGTTGAGAGTCTATCAGAAACAACTTCCCTACTACACAAAGGTATGATTAATATTTGCGTACATTTTATCCTCCCTAGACCCACTTGTGAGATTACACTGGGTTTGTTGTTATTGAATGTCCAGAAAAATTGTTGCTTCCCTGTTACATTAGTTTTAGCTGTATGTTTGATTTGGGCATTTAGATATAATTAGAATGTTGTTTCTACTCTTTCTTTTGTCTCTCTTTGCCTTTTTCTATCTTAGTGTCATACAGTACTTGTTTGGGAGTCTCGAATAGATATCTAAGAACCTTACAAAAACGAAGTTAGATATTTAACGAAGCATCAGTGGAAAACCTTTCATTTTCGAGAATGTTTTATGATAGTATTTACATTATCTTATGGGTTTATTTTCCTTATTGTTGTTAGCTATTACTCATAATATGAAAAATTATCCTTCTCTAAATCAGCCATCTGAGTGTAATATGTACACGAACATTGATGCAGTGTATAAATGCCTAAAGAAGCAATATCGGGTCAGAGATGAACAACTAATATTGTATTGTCTATCTGTTGGCAGTGGTTACCACTGCAACAATCAATCAGCTATATAATTGAAAGCATTAGCTATGAAATGACTACTGCAATTGTTATTATTTATCCCTAAGCATAATTATGAAACTGCGCTAAAACATAGCGATCCATTGTGTTAATATATGCCGTTATAGTTGATTTTGAAGGTCTATTACTGGTACAACAAATCCATGGATATTATGGTTCAGAAAGAACTTGATTGAATTTTGGATTTTGATTGATAGTGTCATTTTGTTCGTTCACAGTTCTAGCTTGGTATTTGAGGTCTTTTGATTTTGTAAAGCGTGCATAGTCTAATCTTTTGGTTGTAAAAAAGATGATTATAATCTTAAATATGGCTCTGCAGTTATACTTGTGTTTATGCTTTATTTGACTTGCGTTTAGTGTTTGTTTTTGAATATTTACTCATCTAGGAGTGCATCTCCCTCCCAAACATTCCGGTTATTATACTTGACTTGAGATTTTCAACTAATCAAAATCAAAATTAGTGAAGGTCTAAATAATGTCTACTTTCAGGAATTATCTTTCTCATTTTTTGTAACTTTTGCCTACTGGAGAAGGATGGTTTTTATGGCTCTATATCTCGACAGTTTTACTTAGTATGGAGGACCAGTCATTTAAAATTAGGGAGCAGGAAGCAACAGATGATATGCATATTTAGCAGTTTTTTCGGGCCATCTCAGAGCTTCTGAATTAGCGCAAGTGAATATGCCACGTTCAGTTAAGTTTCTTTGACCGACTTTTGCTTAAATAAATAATCATTGATTAAGCTAACATTAATAATGAATAATGACTCCTTCTGTTGTATTATTTCGGGATGAATATGGAGACTTCTTCCTCATTTATCTGGTGCAATATCTGTTACTATTCCCTCATAACATTTCTGATGCTTAATATGTCGCCACTCTCCAACTGTGGTTGCTGATACAATTGAATGTTCAGTTGTAAGATCCAATGACATATGAACCTTGAGTTATGCTTAGAACCTTAACTTCCTTAATATGAAAATGTAAATGTTAATGGACTTAAGTATATAACGAGAAGTTGTCCCCGAAACTTAATTTGAATTGAGATTAAGTTATCTATTTAGGGAAATATGGCTGTCGATATTAAATGTCAACTTAGACAGAGTAAATTCGTCATGTTCTTGTAATTTATTTACTTCACCCTCACTTTCCCGCCAACTTATGGTGAGATGCAACTGTTTGAGAAGCTTTATATTAAATTCGACATTTTCCTTACCTTTTTCATTTTGAAGTTTTCAATCTTCAGTTTTGTACAATGTTCACGCTTTAGATCCCTGTTCCACCTTTTTCAGGTGACTAATATTTCATCTTTGCCTCAGGTGTCTCACCATCGTGCCAGGCCATAATTTTTTAAAATGCAAAAGCTGGCAAACTTGCTTTGGGAAAAAACATACCGGATAGAAGTTGGTTAAACAAATATGTTGAAATTAGCTATAGAGGATATAATGTCTAGAGATAAAGAACAAGCAGTACATATTTCCTTCTTTCCATTTTCAATCACATTGGTGAATACGTTTACTGAGGCCAGACCTAGGCAAATATGATTTTTTTTCATTGAAAAAATTTAGTCATGGTGTAAAGATGCCTTTTATTGCCTTCTGTTTCTTTATTTTAGTTCTTTGTAGCTTACGTTATCTAAATACAACATCGTTAGATGAAAACTAACATATACTAAAGTTATAAAAGAAATTCTGTGTCCAATTTCATCTGTTAGGTTTTTTTGATGTATTATGACTACTACTAGAACAATGCCTGCAATTCTTGCAAGCAATTTAACTGCACAACACACTTGTGCTCCTTAGCTTAGATGCTAAAGAGTTAGCATTCAATGGACTGCATTAATTCTTTAATTGATTGGTGGTTTTTATTTTCGAAGGCACTTCAAACTTTCCTCCGACCATGAATCTGGTACCGTCCACATAGTAGTGTGAAGGTTGGTGTTATAGAAGGTAAATTTACATGCTTAATTGTTGAAAGCATCAGATTTCTTTTACATGATATTTGTTTTTGTAGCTTTCAACTAGCTATATTGCACTGTGAAATGACCTGCACACGAGTAGTGGCAGCAACACAAGAAGTTCATGCAAACTGTAACTTACATCAATGACATTAGCAGCATTTTGGCCTTCAAATATATAAGTCAAGTCTTTTTTGTCCAAAGTATCATTTATGAAGCGTACGTTGCTGCAAATTCAATAAAAAAAAACGATTGCATGACTTGACGAGAACTAGAAGCACTAATGAAAATACTATGATTTACATGCTTATAGTTTTATTCGCGTTCTTTTTTAAAGATGCAAAATGGACCTTTGTTCAAGTTGGGTTTGTGAGTGGGACTGCACCCTCTATGATTTCCATAAAAATAAAAATGTCAGCACGGCCTTTCTCATCTAGTATATATATATATGTCAATCTTATGGAATAATTAGTAGGTAGAAGAAATGGTGCTTCCTCTCTCCCTCTCTTAATCACAAATACAAGATTCAATTACTATTAATGGGCGGACGCTAATATATGTACTAGTTTTAGTTCTACCTTTAATAATAATGAACTCATGACTAATATATATATATATATGTATGTATATGCATATATATGCATGTATATATCTATATATGTGCATATGTATGCATATATATGTATATTCATGTATATATATATATATGTATGCATGCATATGTATGTATATATATATATATATATGTATGTATGTAAATTCATGTATATATATATGTACATATATATGTATATATATATATATATATATATATATATATATATATATATATGTATAGTCTATCTATAATCTATATCTATAATTTATAATCTCTATTATATTAAAAGTGTGAAGGCCCTTATAATTGGCGTTGACCCTTTTTGCCCTTCATTAAAAGTCTCCACTTTAAACAAAATCGTCTTTTTCCCTTTTATGATATTAAATATTAATTTAAATTGCAAAATCATGTATTACATAGTTGTTTACATTACAAAGTGCTATTCTATTTTAGGTAGGTAACTTTCTACAAATTATTTTCTTAAATTAAGTACCTCAATTGAAATACCTTATATTACTTCTTTTTCTCACGTTCATAAAGATAACGATGGAGACAACTCCTATGAGGGAAAAGAAAAAGAATAAGCCAAATTACAGAAATCAATTCTTCAAATATTGACTTGCACTTCGTTTTTTCATGAAAACAATATGACAATGAGTTTACACCGTACAACTGCTTTCTTTTGACGGCGATTTTCGTTTTGTTTGTGCAACGTGTAGTGATCTCAAACAATTATGTGTTTATGTTAATTTTTGTTAAATTAATTTTGTTATTTGATTATTATTATTATTATTATTATTTTGAGTTGAGGATCTATCAGACATAATTTTTTAGTCCATAAAAGAAATAATAGTAGAATAAAGGTAAGTTCTACGTGTACGTATATTGTTATTATTATTAATGTTGGTGTCACAGATATCATATGTACTTAGAAGTTACTATAATGACTAAGATTTTAGTTGGACATCACATGCGCAATCATCAATATTGAAAAGGTATTCATTCATGATATGATATTTTTTGTTGTATTTTCATTTAATTCTGAATAGTGTATTTTCTTTTCACAAAAACGGATGAGAGAAAAAATATGTAGAAAAAATGTGTGTGTTGTTTGAAATTGAGTTATTCTTCTATAAAATTATTTCTTCTCCAATTTCAATTTTGATGTTGTTTGTATTATTGTAGTCAAAAGAAAGTGAAGACAAAAGTACCTTAACTTTTTCCTCTTTTTTTTCTTTTTGAATCTATGATAGATGATTTAGTATTCTATATAATGTGTTTTAATTTACAAGAATCTTCAAGTTTGAACTAAATGTTGTTAAGAAAAATTAAGAGTTTGTATAATTGAAATAATAGGTTTGTTAATTTGTAGAGATTAAAGAGAAATTAAGAGAAATATGTAACAATTCATAAATATATATATATTATTATTATTGGGTTATCGGTTTACCCAATAACCCAATAAGAAAATACTCATAAAATAGAAATAGTAGTAACTAACAAACAAAAAGCCTATATAATGTGTTTTAATTTACAAGAATCTTCAAGTTTGAACTAAATGTTGTTAGGAGAAACTAAGTGTTTGTATAATTGAAATATTAGGTTTTTAATTTGTAGAGATTAAAGAGAAATATGTAATAAGTCATATATATATATTCTTATTGGGTTATCGGTTTACCCAATAACCCAATAAGAAAAAATCAAATCGAACCAATAACCCAATAATTTTTTTTTATAGAACCATTAAAAAATCGTTAACCTAATAACAATAAATCAATAACATTTTTATCGGTTCGGTTTATTGGTCAGTTCGGTTTTTGCACTCCTATTATCAAGCGATAAAGTTTCATTAGATCACTTTTCCTGTTCATATAAGATCAGTTCTTTGTATATTTACATATAATTGTGGTCTATTATAAGATGGTGTGTGTATGATCAAAAATTTATATTTTTTTTGGCTTTTTCCTCATAAATCGAGTTAGAAAAGAAAATTTAAAAGATAAAAGCTTTAATAAATTCAACACTCAAACTGATAGCTTGATAAAACTATATGAATGTTCCATTGAACTTGGGTTCAATCAAGACAGGTCAAATTAAATCAATTCTAAAATAAAGATCATCGGATAAAGAAAAATTGAGGTAAGCAGCCACCTACTTTGAGAGTTACGTATCAATTTAATTTCCTTGACTATTAGATTTAAGATTTTTATGGAGTACATATCGAGAATAGTAAAAAGATCTCCACCTTTGTATTAGATTTCATGTCAAAGTGCACTATTATTTCTTAAACCCACCTTCACTTCGACTTTTTGTCATCATAAGCAAAGATTTATTTTTAACAAAGTAATTTCTTTTGTTAGTTGAAGTTGATCGTTGGTGGGTTTTGGTTTTGATGAATTCAATTGATCCAATTTTTTTTTTTGTTGAGAAGTTCAGCATTCTTTCAAATTGAGTTATTAATGGGTTTAATCAAACCTATTTAACTAGCATATTAGGGCTAAATCTTTTCAAAGCATGTTTGGAAAATTTTAGTTCCCGAAGATCTATGTTTTTTTTCGTTCTTCGTCTGATAATATAATTGAATACTTTGTTTTTTCCCTCAAATTATCAATTTTATTTTCAGTGCTTTATTTATACATAGAAGCATCATGGGTTCTTTATCAATAAAAGTTTTTCTCTAAATTCAGGTAACCATTATATATGTTTCTATCATCTTATAACACCTTTTTTTCTTAGTGATTTTGTCTTGCCTAAAGGGGAGTCTTGGAGTAACTGGTAAAGTTGTTGCCATATGACAAAGAGGTCATGAATTCAAGCCTTGGAAACAAACTCCGGCAGGAATGCAAGGTAAGGTTGCGTACAATACACCCTTATGGTGGCATTCTTTTTTGAACACCGCACATAGTGGTAGCTTTAGTATACCGGACTGTCCTTTTTTTTGGTCTTGCCTACGCACTGTAGTACTTGCATGAAAATGTGATTATAAAGGTCTATTTTGAAAGTTACATACTTTTTTTCTGTAGGAGTTTTTTGGTATTTCTGAATGCTGAAGGTGACTAAATAGTGATTAGATTTGTTATGTTATATCGAACGGACATGATGTTGATTTATCTTACCGAATATGGCCTTAGATAGAAGATTATAGATTACTTTAAGCAGATTTGGGTAAAGGTTTATTAGATAGTTAAGCTAGCATTGTGTTTGTCTTTTGTTCTATGTTACTACTACTATTAATATTATTATTGTTTGGATGATTCGTATGTGTGCAAATGCAAAGCTATATTGACTTTATATTGTCAATCTCCCATCCTTTACTTTCTGTTGAATGTTTAGTTTGGTTGATCTGTTTTAATTATGTATTAGGTGTATCTCTGTGAACATATATATGCATTGTTAACTATTAGTTTCTGCATGTAAATTTTATGTGCAGAGTTTTAGAAGAGTAATTGTGTTGATATTTCAATTATTTATATTATTTTGTTGTAGTTCAGGTGATAGATGAATATTTGGTTGGGCTCTGTAGCGGTTAGGTTTAGTCTTATTATTTTAATACTTCGATTATTGTATTATTTTGTTGTAGTTTTCTTCTATTATTATATATTATTTGTTTTGCTTAATACATGCGATAGATGAATTTTTGATCGAATTTTTGCCTAAAGTTTATGTTTAATGCTATTATTATGATATCTCAAATCTCGATTATGAGTTATTTTATTGTAGTTTATTAGTGATGTATGAGTATTCAATTAGAATTGGAGACAATCAAGACAGGCCAAACTAAATCAATTATAATGTGAAAATTCTTGGATAAAAAGTTTGAATTGAGGTAGGCAAGTAGGTACTTTATATTTGTTGTTAATCCACCAAAGATAGAATGTAATTCATAGGAAATAGCACGCAAAGACAAACTTAAAAATAATAATTAAAGAATATTGAAATCTTAGAAAATTGAGTGGAACTATAGTGATTTTGGATTTCTTTCTTTGCTTTGTATAAAAGTTTCTCAAGTCTAAAGTTAGCCACAGTTTCTCCTTATTTCTTATTATAATACCCTATTGATGATTGTCCAAAATTTCAGAAATTATATAAGAAATATACTATTAATTAATTATAGTTTTTTTTTGTTATGAAGTTTTGCGAGATGATTTTTATATTTATATTGGAGGTGCTAATTAATTGATGCAACACACATATACTAACATTAAAAAAACATATACTTTTGTCATTTAAATCATGAATTTAATGTTTCATATATTGCGACTTCAACTGTAATTTATTCGTTTTTGTAGTCAAGTCATTCACCATAGAGACATCAAAGGTAGTTGACTTATCCATATTAATTAGTAGAACTATAATACCCTAAAAGACACGGTGAAAAATTTTCAGATAATTTTAAAAGATCATATTATCTCCATTTTAATTTATTTGTCTAATTTTGACCAAGCACCCCTAACATACTAATGATTTATATCTAAATTGCCCTCAATTTTGATAAAAATATAGAATTTCAAGAATAAAAATAACACTTCATAAAATAAAGTGTTTCTAGAAGTAGGAAAGAAATATAATGACTAAGTTCTTCTTTAATTTAACTAATTTTTTTATCTTCAAAATTTTACATTATCTTTTTAAAAATTTCGTACTTAATAAAATGACTTACTGACTTACACACGAGAATTTATTTTGTATATATGTTTATTTTAAATTAATGCTTGATACACTTATAAAATGACTTACACATGAGAATTTATTTTGTATACATATTTATTTTTAATTAATGCTTGATACACGTGCAAAGCACGTATTCTAAACAAGTATATTAAAAGTCTGAAGGGCCTTAGAAATGTTGTTTGAACTTTTTCTCCTTCATTAAAAGTCTTTGTTTTAGATAAAATCATCTTTTCACTATTTTTTTCTAATATATAAGAATTTAAAATTAATTAAATATATTTATGGTAAAATCTAATCTTATTAGAAGTCATCAAAATTAATGACAACTAATACCTTTTGCCACGACCCAAATGACCATGAGTGACACCCACACTAATCTTCCTGTGGGAGAACCATTTGATCCGAACCATTACCCAATCACTTAGTCAATATTAAAATAATATTATCATAAGACCACCTTAATAACAATAATTCAGAGCTAATAATTGTTAATGTAAAAATCAAACAAACTACTTATTAAAATTCCCAAGACCCAAAAGTCATCGTATAAGAACTTCTAATCAAAGATCATGTCTAAAAGAGATATCCAAAATGAGGTAAATAAAAAATGTTTCATTGCCCAAAGGATGGATAAGAACAAATAGGATGACCCATGACAGCCCGGAGACTGCGTGCTCATCCTTGGATAGAGATCTGCTATCAAACTCTAAAGGTGAGGTCATGTTTGAACCTCTGGAATACTTTCTGCACTCAACAAAAGAAGAGTACAGGGTAGTATCAGTACAAATCACTATGTACTGGAAGGTATTTATGACCAACTCAATTTAATAGTATGTGCACAACATAAATCAAATAATAAGTAGACAAACATCGTCACATAACAAGTATTCAATGAATCAACAATACATCAATAACAGGTCAAACAGTGCCTCCAAACAAGCTACATAACCATCAAGAGTATCAACCATACTGTAAACATCCATAGAGTTAACAACATCACCATAAGTAACAACCACATCCTTATAAACCTCGCAATTAGAACACCATTAGCTCGTTATCTACTTAATAACTCATACCACATCTCAAATTCAACATAAATATGTACACACATGCTAAGGGACTTATTTTTGCCCAACTAGTCATGACCTGCAGGGAATGGTCTATGTTTATGTACCGTACCGATGTGGTACCCGATCCTCTATAAGCAAGTAATATTACTATCATATTCATACCGACATAGTACCCGATCCTCCATAAACAAGTAACATCAATATCATATTCGTACTAGCGTGGTACCGAATCCTCCATAAATAAGTAACATCAATATCATATTCGTACCGGCATGGTACCCGATCTTTCATAAACAAGTAACATTAATGTCACATTCATACCGGTATGGCACCCGATCCTTTATAAACAAGTAACATCAATATCATATTCATGCCGGCGTGGTACCTGATCCTCTATAACCATATTAGGTATGTTTTATCAAATTCACACTATATCTCAAGATACAATATGGTGTCCTAAGTTTACCAGTACACTTAAAGTCATAAGACAATTTCATCAAGTAAAATTTCAATAATTATTTATACACGTCTCACTGATCCAAATATCATCAAATTCAAGTATGTTCGAATACCAATCCACAAGCATCCAATTTAGGAGCATACACACAATTAAATCGAATCTAAACTCTAATTAAATTGTAACCTACCTCAACCGAAGAACTCAAATACAAGCTACCTTGTAAGGGTCTTGCCTTCCGTAAAGCTTCCGAATGGACCGAATTTGTACAAATATATAATTTCTATAAGAGTACAAATCTAATAACACCCATAGCATATTAATAATTCTGACTAATTCTAAAACAATAAAAAGGAAGAAAGTAACTTTTTCTCCACTGTTTCTTATTCTTAATCGCACCACTGCTTCTTATTCTTAATAAGGAGAAACATACTACTAGTTTTTCTTATTTTTAAATAAAACAAAGTACTACTATCATTAGATAATTATCACCACTATTATTTAATCAAAACATTAACCATTCTTAAATAACTTCATACGATCATACTTGTCCATAGTTGACCATTAACTTACAGTAACTAGGAAAGCTTAAGAAGAAACCAAGAATGCGTACCACTGCTTCTTTTCCTAACCTTTACTTTAACAACCAACACTAATTTGTAATATCTAGGGTTGTATATAATTGTAATTGATGATTTGGGGAAATAAGAGTAAAGTGAAAGGCACATGTGTAGTAGAAGCAGCCACATCAGTAGTGGGGTTGTCCAAGAGAATAAAACAGATGGTTGGGATTAGAAGATCATTTTATGATCCAACGGTGCAGATCAAGGCTTCTAGAAGATTCATCTCCAATTCATTAAATATACCAATTAAAGTGGAAGCTGGCAGTTAGATCATTACCAGTATAAACAGTTCTCAGAAATTCTCTCTATTTTCTTCTTCTTTTTCACCTTACCTCTCTCGATCTTCACTCTAATACTCTCTTACAGGAACTTAGTTGAAGGATCAATTACCATAAATGGCAAAATAAATGAATTCGTAGTTATAGTTTCATTATAAGTTAGAATTGTAAAATTTACAATAGTTGAACTATCAATAAAATTCCCTAATTCATTACAATCGATTCTTATTTTGGGACATTACAAATTGGTACCAGAGACATGTGCTGGCCCTATAAATTACAATAGTAGAACACACTTGGAGCATTATAAATTCAAGGTTATGCCCTTTGGACTAACCAATGCCCCAACTATATTCCAAAGTCTCATGAACCATGTGTTCAAGGACTGTCTGAGGCAGTTTGTTTTGGTGTTCTTTAATGACATTATTATGTATAGTAATTCCATTCAAGAGCATGTGGTTCATCTTAAATAAGTACCGGATAACCTAAGGAAAGAACACTTGTATGCAAAGAAATCATAATGTGCTTTTGGTCAAGACAAAATAGAATATTTGGGACACATTATTACTAGAGAAGGTGTTAAAACTGATCCGGCCAAGATAGAAACTACGGTAAAATGGACAATGCCAAAGATACTCAAGTCATCGAAGGGATTCATAGGTATCACTGGCTATTATAGGATATTCATCAAAAACTATGGATGGATTAGCAAGCCTTTAACTACCTTGTTTAAGAAGAATGTTTTTAGTTGGGGTTCAGAAGCCACTATTATATTTCAAGAATTAAAAAAGGCTATGATTAATGATACGCCTAAATTACAAATTTCGTTAGAATGTGTAGGCGGTTGCTGCCAAATATAGAACCCAATTAGGTTGGGGTCGAATCCCACAGGGAATATTATGCAAACTAAGTGTTATGGTTGTTAACAGACTGTTGATCTAAGGTTCCTGATTAAAAGGGTTTTTTTTTAACTTGTCAATAGTATCCAAATGTGTTCCAACTAGAGGGTTTTATTGCAAGTATTAATTCAATGAGAGTAGACAAACTAGAGTTATGTTCACCAAGATGTTCAAGCAGTCAGGGTTATGAGTTACCTTAAATTTCTAATTCATAAATTCAATTGTAAGAGTTATTGAATTCTAAAGTTTACCCATTTGTTTCTCAACCTAAATGGATAGTTTACCCCTCAATTCTCTCGAACTTAAAGAATATGTTGATTTATTCAACTAGTCTCTCATGTGGGTTAATCCTTGTTAAGGTATCAACCCATAACCCAAAGGTTAAAGCCTTTAGATTTCATGTAAACCCCTTCTTTTCCAAACATACACTTTTTTTCTCAGACAAGTGATGTTTTTGGGCTCACCATTCAAGTTTGCAACCAAGAAAGATCATTAATATGAAGAAGGGTTTATACAATCTCAATTACATATGGAAATTAAATGTTTCACAACCTCAAATATGCTATTCGCACCAAGGCTCCCATAACCCTAGTTATGGAAGCTTAGCCACACATCTTAAGAGAAGAAGAAGAAAAAATCATTGTGTTCTTTATAAATGAGTTTAGAGAATTACTTACAAAAATTACAAGAATTGTTCTTGAATCTTCAATGAGAATATGAATAAAAATAACTAGATCCACAATTTTAGCTTGAATCTCAGAGAACACTACGTTATAATTAGGTTTCTAGGTGGAAAAATGACAAAAGATAACTAAATAAAACCTAAACTGGGTATTTATATGATTCCAGGGGATGGGGTTTTAAAATTTGAAACTCAAATTATCGCTTCAAGTTTGACGAGTGAGATGACGGACCGACAAGTCCCCGACGATCGGTTGATAAGTTTGTCGCAACACCTCTAGTAATGTGATGTTCTATTTTAGCTCCGGTGGACAGGTTGACGACCCACCGCTGAGATGATGGTCCATCGCTAGGTCCGTCGCAGGGTTTCTAGTGATGCCATATTCTGCTTTACCTACGATGGCCAGGTCGATGGTCCATTGCAGGCTTGGTGGCCCACCGCTTGGACCGTTTCTTTGTCACCTGGATTGATTCATTTTGTCTCCCCCTGATGGATACTCTACTGGTCCGTCACTTGGATGACAGTCTGCTATTTTGGCCGTTGGTAGCCTTTTCTGCTACTTTTCAAGTTTCTTCTTCAGCTAACTCTTTGACCTAAAACACTAAAATCCAGTATTAAATACAACAAAAGTTGTTTGAAAATGCATAATTATCTCTTAAAAAAGATATAAAATATTCCGTCAAAAGACAGAACATCAACACCCCTAACTTAAGATAATTGCTTATCCTCAAGCAACTCAGCACCAAATCGCATACATGAATAATACAACGACGGGCAATCAACTGTTGAACTAAATTTCACATGACCATTCAACTGTCATCTCACTCATATGGGGTCAACACGTCGGGATCTACAACTGGCATTATTTATAATTCAGCACATACACAAACATGGATACAATATCCTACAGAGATCAGCAAAACTAAGCGTAACTCAAGTTGTCCTCACAATCAACGAAGTCCACCACTCATTATTCATTTATCTTATGGACAAAAATCAAGACTATCACACTTATCAAAGAAGTTACAAACATAGCATACATACCCATAAGCTTGCCCTTATCATCTAATTCTCCCTTATGGTTGATTCACAAAGATAAACCAGGTCTTTCTCAGGCTTGTAATGAGGTTTTGGGGATCGGTGAGGATAAATTTTGGGAAAAGTAACTTAAAGTTTAGACTTTACTCTATTTTCCCTTGAATTCTAATCACCAAGACTGATACTTTTTCAACTCACTTACAATCTCTATTATTCATTCACACTTCACCATAAACCCATTTTTTATATTATAAGCATCAATCACTCTTAACTTATGCTGATGCAGTCAGTTGAGGTGCACAATATCTTAAATAGATTAGGGTCGAATGCTTTATTTTAGCTCTAAACCACTTTTTGTTAAACTGCTAATGTCCTAACAGTAGCCACCCTCAACTTAGGTATTTTGCCTAAGTTAAGGTTCACAATGTCCAATATTGGACCAGGGCCCACGTTAGGTGTTAACAACCTAAAGAGAGTTAATCAGAGTTATTGGGAATAAAGAAAAAACTAACATTAGCTCAAAAAGATATCAAAAATAGAAAAATCTTTTTGGTGGGTCATTTATTTCGACTAAGTGGACTAAAAGTATAAGGAGGTCTGCTATCCTATCTTATTGAATCAACCACAAAAAAAAATCAATAAACCGGACAAGTTCTAGGTATATCACTATGCAAGAACTCAAACAAATGCTCGCACACACAGGCACATGAGTTACACTTATTCTACCAACTCTTTAGATTTACATGACATGGTTATGCACACTTTATATCCTAATGCCAATTACAGAATCACCAAAGGTTGTTCAACATATATTAGATGACAAGAAGAAATAGTCATATAAGCATGTTCATAGTCTTATGCCACATTCATTTATTATTCATATATACGAAAAGGTGCTAAAAGAAAAAACACTTCATAAACAATAGCAACAAATGGATATTTACATCACAACTTAGGAAAAGAAATTACAACCTAGGCATACCGGTTATACTAGATAGCACACGGAAGAAAAAGAACACAGGCAAAAAAATCCTCGTGGTACAAGTATATGCACCCCTACTAAAAATAAATGCATTATCTTTAATGCATAAAATTAAAGTACAGAAAATGGGAATACTTCTAAATCCTCTTATTCAGATGAGGCATCAGTCAAATGTGGTGAGGCTTCTTTGGCCTCACCTTCAACAACTTTGACCCTTATGGTGGTAGGGGCACTCACAATATCATCCTCTAAAATTGGAGGTATCTCAACTCGAGCCAGGTCTGAACTGGGCTCTTTAGCTGGGACAGAAATGGTGGAAATGCCTATAGCTTTATCTGTAAGCTTCTTCCATCTCCTCTCTTCATCTCGCCTTGTTTTCTTCATAGCCTTCCTTATATATCTTGTTTCTCATTCTTCTGGTGTCATTGCTTCCTTCCTTCTTCTTTTTGCAACTTTTCTGTATTTTTATCCGCACTTTCATCTACCTATATTCTTTTGTCTTTCAATGGCATACCCATAAAATCTACAATGCCCTCATCCTCATCACTGATAATTAGAGTAGGGTAAAAAGTAGGTTGCGGTGGTTGTCTATTCAGCTTTGCTATGTCTACCTGTGCTTACCTGAATTCTGCCAAAAACTTAGCAATATCTAGAATAGATATGTCATCCAGTTTTTTGTTGCTATTCTCCTTCACGTGGTCCATTATAGTCTGAATGTTCTAAAAAGGAGGAATTGCATTGGCTACAATTCTGTAAACAAAAGGCTTGAACTGCGTAGCCCATGTGTTTAGCTGCTTCTCGAACCTCTTTTATGCTTTAACAGCCTTGGCAATTTTTTTTGTGTTAGCTTATATTCTGAATATTGAGGTGGGAACGATACAAAATCTATATTCCCACCCATTTATGGCATAAAGTCTAAACCTGTAGAAGTGGAATGCGGCACAAAATATAGGTAGTGATAGGAAATGGCATACCTGAGGGAACATCTGAAGCCCCGGGAGCTGGAGATGACTAAGTCTGATGAGAGGGAAACTTGTTGACTCATATTTTGTACTTTAAGTCATCTTTTGTTTTCTCTATATCCTGTCTATGACTTGTACGAACATCATTATCGGCCCCACCAATCAAGGGCATATTTGGTCGCATGCATAATTCCATGATAAGTCATAGGAATAGAAGAGCACTAGATATCTTATGCACACGGGAGAATAAATCATCGGTGATAGTGTGATCGAAGTCTACTTTCATCCTCTCAATCAAGGCAGCAACTATCACCGGTCTCTAAATCTCTAAGTTAGCAATACTGTCTGTTGGCATCAACCTCAACCATACAATAGCCTATCAGAATTTCACCCTAAATCTTAGGGATAAATTTGCTATCTATTCACGAGGGTTATGCAGCCACACTGGGTTTCCATCATCTATCAATACTCGGGCTAGCCAGGGTCTTTGTTAACTTACAGTAAACATTCTGTGCTCCAAATCTGGGATTGCTCCGAGTATCTCATACTCGGGGCCAAACATAAATCTATTCAACATGCACTCTGAAATATCTATATTGACTCCATGCACGGGAACCACATCCTGGTTTCCTATGTCAGTGATCTTCGCACCCTTGGGGCAATCCTTCTCTAACAATGCTAAATAGTTGGTAAAGAATTCACGAACAAGGCTTGGTTTGTATATCCCAGGTGAGCTTCTCATCCAAGATAACTGATATTCGTTGAATCTCTGCTCCAATTCTGGATACTCATGCAATTCGGTAGTAAAAATTTGATACTTTTCATGGATGGCCTCCTTATTGGTCTGCTTGTTATTGGTTCTAAACCATCTAGAAAATGCTTACGTGCACCTTTTACTTGTCATCGAATGGCCTCCCAAACTTGTGGGTCACTACGCCTTATAACATTTGGGTCCTCCTGTTCCGATTTCTCGACTTGGTTAAGGTTAGAGGTTTTAACCTTTTCCTCATCGGGATTGGAACTTATACAGCTGTTGCTGCTTTCACCCTCCTCCTCAAACTGGGAGGGTACCATATCAAATTACCGAGTGTTGAAGGCAGGTGCCTCCTCACACCTTGAGGACTCTCCTCTTCCTCGTTATGTTCAACCATCATCAATGGTTAGTGGAAGCTTTCGTGCCATATATTGTTTCTAAAAGTCATAGTTTTTGATCTTCCAATCATGGTACTTCTTCATCTTTTCCTTGTACAAGTCAGCACTTTCATAAGCCCCGAGATGTAACTAGTCCATTTCATTCAGCTACCCCAGTCGTAATTCCGCTGCCTCATTCCAATTCAAATTTAGCCTCTTGAGTGCCCACAGTGCCTTGTGCTCCAATTCAATCAGCAAGTGACATGCCTTGCCATAGACCAATTGGTAAAGTGACATACGAATGGGTGTCTTGAAAGTCGTTCTATATGCCCACAAGACATCATCCAGCTTCCTAGACCAATCTTGTTTACTTGCATTCACTATTTTGGCAAGGATGGCTTTTATTTCTCGATATGAAATCTCCACTTACCCACTAGTATGTGGGTGATATGGTGTCACCACCTTGTATTACTTAACACCATATTTCGCCAAGGCAACCCGAAACACCTGATTGTAAAAATGTGATCCACTGTCGCTTATGATGGTATGTGGTACCCCAAAGCAAGAGAAGATATTATTCTTAAGGAATGCAACCACTCTCTTTCCTTCATTATCATCCAAGGAAACATTCTCAACCCATTTAGACACATAGTCGATGGCAACCAAGATGTATTTCATCCCACAAGAGTTCATAAAGGGCCCTATGAAATCAATGCCCCGATGTCGAACAACTCTACTTCCATCATTTTTGTCATGGTCATCTCATGGCGTTTTGAGATTGACCCTTTTCTCTACATTGGTCACAACTTCTTATGATTTCATATGCATCTTTAAATAAGGTTGGTCAATAATAGCAGCTCTGTAGCACTTTTCTCGAAGTACAGTCATATGTATGGTAACCCCCAACTGGAGAAGCATGACTAGCTTCCAAGATATTTATCATATCCATCTAGGGAATACACCGCCTGATAATATTATCTGCACATCAGTGAAATAAATACTGCTCATCCCAGAAATAGTGTGTAACATCATGAATGAACTTCTTCCTTTAGTGAAATGAAAAATTCTTCAGGATGGTCTCTCTTACCATATAATTTGCAAAGTCAGCGTACCAAGGCATTTTTTTAAGCGCAGCAGCCAGGATTTTCTCATCCAAAAATGTATCATCTATTTCAAACTCATCCTTGATTGCTTAATCTCCCTTAAGTCTAGACAGGTGATCTGTAACTTGATTTTCACATCCTTTTCTATGTTTGACTTCAAAGTCAAAATCTTGAAGAAGTAGCACCCATTTGATTATCCATGACTTAGCATCCTTCTTTGCCATCAAATACCTCAAAGAAGCATGGTCGGTGTGCACTACCACCTTAGTCCCTAATAAGTAAGCATGAAACTTCTCAAATGCATAGACCACTGCAAAAAGTTTCTGCTCAGTCACAATATAGTTCTTCTGGGCCACATTCAATGCCTTGCTCTCATAGTAAATGGAATGAAACAAATTTTCTTTCTTTTGGCCAAGCACGGTCCCAAACGCTACTCCGCTTGCATCACATATGATTTTAAACGGCCTTGACCAATCTTGTGCAACAATGATTGGTGAAACAACTAATTTCTTCTTGAGGCATTCAAATGCCTTCTTTCAATCATCATCAAATATGAACTTGTCCTTCTTCTCCAAAAGCTTGCAAAGAGGATTTGCAATTTTGTAGAAGTCCTTTATAAATCAATGATAGAATCCCGCATGACTAAGAAAACTATGAACTCCCTTTACTGAGATGGGAGGAGGTAGTCTCTCAATAACCTTGACCTTTGTTCGATCGACTTTAATTCCCCTGGCAGATATTTCGTGACCAAGAACAATGTCCTTCTTCACCATGAGTGGCATTTTTTCCCGATTCAATACTACGTTGAACTCTTCACATCTTTGCAATGCTCTACTCAGGTTTACTAGGCATAGCTCAAAAGAATCACCCACTACTAAACATTCATCCATACACACCTCCAAGGTGTCCTCCACCTTGTCAGAGAATATAGGCATCATGCACCATTGGAAAGTGGCGGGTGCATTACATAAGCCAAATTACATCTGCTTGAAAGCGAAAGTACCATACGGGCAAGTAAACATCATCTTCTCCTAATCCTCTAGAGCAATATAAATCTTATTGTAGCCCGAATATCCATCCAAGAAATAATACCAACCTCTTTCCACCAATTGATTAAGTATTTGATCCATAAATAGTATCAGGAAGTGGTCCTTCAGAGTCCATGAGTTGAGTTTATGATAGTCCATACAAAATTTCCATCCTGTCATAGGACAGTGTGGAATCAGCTCATTTTTCTCATTGGCCACTATAGTCATGCCCCCTTTCTTGGGCACACATTGGACGGGGCTTACCCATTTACTATCAGAGATGGGATATATATCTCCTACATCAAGCTATTTAATGATCTCCTTCTTAACTACTTCTTGCATTGGTGGGTTAAGGAGATGTTGGTGCTCAATGGTTGGTGTACAATTCTCCTCAAGCTGAATCTTGTGAGTGCAAATGCCCGAAGGAATACCAATAATGTCAGCAATGGTCCAACCTATAGCTCTCTTATATCTCCTAAGCACAGAGATGAGTGCTTTAACTTGGTGCTCAACAAAATCCATAGCAATAATCACAGGTAAAGTGTTTCCATTGCCTAGAAACACATACCATAAATATCCTGGCAACTCCTTCAACTCCAACACCGGTGGTTCTTTGATAGATGGCTAAGCCGGTGGTGTTGGCTAATTTTTTAGTTCCAAGTCCAGCTTCTTAGAAGCATATGAGTAGGATTCCATTCCCTTCAAAGCACCATTGTCTCTTCATATTCATTAATGCCTTCACCATCAAAGTTCATCAAGACTGCAGCTAGAGTTTCCACAACAAATTTCTCCTCGATTGGAACCTCTTGCTTGTTTTTATAATAAACATCAATGATGAAGAATACACTCATCTCCTTGGGTTGCTTCATAGACTGTCACACATTAAAGTGAAGTACCTCATCATTAATCCTGAACAGTAACTCATTAGCTTACAAATCAATAAGAACACTTCTGATTACGAGGAAAGGTCAACACAAGATTATGGGTACCTCAAAATCCACCTTGTAGTCTAGGATAACAAAATCCACAGGAAATATAAAGTTGGCCACCTTAACAAGCACGTCATACAATATCCTCACTGGCTGTTTCTCAGACCTATCCGCTATCACCAAATCGCATATTTATGGGTGTAGGGTCCCCCAAACCTAACTTCTTATAAACAACAAGTGGCATCATGTTAATACTCGCTCCGAGATTGTATAAGGCCTTAGAAAAATCAAGTAACCCAATAGTACAAGGGATGGTGAATGCTCTTGGGTCTGCTTTTTTTTATATTAAGGATCTTGTTGAAATGATGCTACAATGGTGAAGAATATCCACTGGTTCATAGCTAATTATTTTCTTTTTCATCACGAGATTCTTCATAAACTTGGCATATCTGGGCATCTGCTCTAGTGCATCCACTAAAGACACATTCACCATCAACTACTTCGGCATTGCCATAAATTTGCTGAACTCTATGTCATCATCTTTCTTCTTCAATCAATGGGGGAAGGGTGACGGTGGTTTTGGTAAAGTAGTAACAACTGCCTCCTTCTTCTTTTCTTTTTTCTTTTTCTAACTCATCAACCTGCTGATGGTTAGATGGACCCGGATTACCATCCAGCTTCTCAGAATTCCCTGGATAGGTTTTATCATCTTCTATATCTTCTACAATCACATTATTAATCATAGCTTTGCCCACATAAGGGCCAGGTAATACTTTATTACTTTGAGTGGTAACGCCATGCAAGAGCTATTATTTTAAGATTTTGCATTATATCACTCGACAATGTACCACTCTTCCTCTGGTTAAATGCTGTCGAGAGTAGGCTTATCTGCTACTCTAACTATTTGATAGAAGTTGAATGCAAATTTTCTAGCTGACTCATGGAAGATAAGTCACTCTTCATCATCATCACCCCACCACTGGTCACCTCAACTCCCTTTAATAGCTTCTCCATCATGTCCTCCATGAATATTTTTCCTAAACTGGTAGCAGCATTATCACGGCTTCCAGGAGGTACATACAGTCCACTCCTATTATTTTTGTTCTTCCAACTCCCTTGGTCCCTATTTTTGTAACTAGCTTTGTCATAATAGTTCCGACCTTGATTCCCTTGGCTATTGCGTTAAAACCCCCTGGTTCTATAGATAGTTGGTCTCTTCTTCAGAATTTGAAAAAACTCTGCTTTGTGAACCAACAACTTTCACCTTCTCAGTCTTCCCAGATAATAAATATTTAGTAAGCAGATCCATCTGGGTTTTCATGTGTGCCGTATATTGTTTACGTTCCTCCTCTTTATGGTATTTCTCTGCAAATTTATCACTAGACATAGTAGGGCTTGCTTCCACCAAATCCCTGGTATTCCAAGCTCTACTTGTCTTAGTCAACCGCTCCAACATATTTGCAGCTTCAGTAAAAGTAAGCTCCATGAATGCTCCTCCTGCAGCATTCTATATAGTTGGTTTAGTGATGGAGTTTAGAGCTCTATAGATTGTCTCTATCAAATGCTCATCGGTCATCTTGTTGTTAGGGCACTGTGTAAGCTTCTTCTTGAATTGCATCCAAGTATCGTGTAGTGCCTCATTCGGTAACTATCTAAAGTTACTAATCTCATCCCTCAGCTGTAACATCCTGGAGGGTGGAAATAACCTTTCTAGAAAAGCTCCTTTCAGTTGCCTCCAGTTTGTTATCGAATCAGCAGCTAACTCATTCAATCATAATATTGCCTTACTAGATAGAGATAACAGTAATAATCGAAGATGAATCATATTCTATCTAACACCTGGGTTGTCAAAGGACTTGCAAATGTTGATGAAATTCACTAAGTGCATGTTTGGGTCGTCTCCTGGAAGTCCTCCAAATAACCCCTTGAGATTGAGCAGTTGTATCATGGTGCTTGTGATATTAAACTTCACCCTGGGTACTAGTGGTGGTGGAATAATTGCTCTGGTTTCACCAGCCTCGTCCAAATCTGCATCATCTTCCTCATCAAGTGCAAACTACACAGCAGGTTGGTTGTTTGCTCTGCCTCTAGCTCCCATGGTTCTATTCTCTGGTACAACTACATTCTCAGCATGCCTCCTATTTACTGGGTTGATCAGATTATCATCCCCCAAATCTTCTTCTTCAGGATTAGGGACATGGGTTGGTTGACCATCATTTTATTAATTAACTTAAGCTCTAGCCAAGACGTCTAGTCTATCAGCTTTTTGTTGTTCCTCTATTCTGCCAATTATATGCGGTTCAGGATTGAAAGGTAATAATGGTTCTCCTGAACTTCTAGTGTGTGGCATAAACAACAATGAATCTCTACTGAATAAAAACAACAAATAAAAGTAAAATTTGGACAACTTAACCAATGGTCAATAACCAATCATAAACTTAATTGATAATCGTATTCCCCGGCAACGGCACCAAAATTTGATATGCCCAAATTACAACTCTCATTAGAAAGTGTAAGCAGTCACTGTCAAATATAGAACCCAACTAGGTTGGGGTCGAATTCCACAGGGAATACTATGCAAACTAAGTGTTATGGTTGTTAACAGACTGTTGATCTAAGGTTCCTGATTAAAAAGGTTTTTTTAACTTTTCAATAGTATCCAAATGTGTTCTAACTAGAGAGTTTTATTGAAAGTATTAATTCAATGAGAGTAGACAAACTAGAGTTACGTTCACCAAGATGTTCAAGCAGTCGGGGTTATGAGTTACCTTAAATTTCCAATTCATAAATTCAATTGTAAGAGTTATTGAATTCTAAAGTTTACCCATTTGTTTTTTAACCTAAATGGATAGTTTACCCCCAATTTTCTCGAACTTAAATAATATGTTGATTTATTCAACTAGTCACCCAAAGGTTAAAGCCTTTAGATTTCATGTAAATCCCTTCTTTTCCCAATATACACTTTTCTTCTCAGGCAAGTGATGTCTTTGGGCTCAGCGTTCAAGTTTACAACCAAGAAAGATCATTAATATGAAGAAGGGTTTATACAATCTGAAATTAAGTGTTTCACAACCCCAAATTTGTTATTCACACCAAGGCTCCCATAACCCTAGCTATGGGAGCTTAGCCACACATATCAAGAGAAGAAGAAGAGATCATTGTGATCTTCATAAATGAGTTCAGAGAATTACTTACAAAAATTACAAGAATTGTTCTTGAATCTTCAATGAGAATATGAATAAAAATAACTAGATCCACAATTTTAGCTTGAATCTCAAGGAATATTACGTTACAATAAGGTTTCTAGGTGGAAAAATGATATAAGATAACTAAATAAAATCTAAAATAGGTATTTATATGATTCCAGGGGCTAGGGTTTTAAATTTAAAACTCAGATTGCCACTTCAAGTTTGACGAGTGAGTTGACGGACCGTCAAGTCCCCGACGATCCATCGATAGGTTCATTGCAATGCCCCTAGTGATGTGATATGATGTTCTGTTTTAGCTTTGGCGGCCAGGTTGATGGCCCGCCGTTGGGATGACGATCCATTGCAGGGTTTCCAGTGATGCCATCTTCTGCTTCACCTATGACGGTCAGGTCGACGGTTCATCGCAGGCTTGGCGGCTCATCGCTTGGGCCATCGCTTTGTATCCTGGGTTGATTCAATTTGTCTCTCCCTAATGGATACTCTGGCGTCCATCACTTCGCAGACGGTCCACCATTTTTTCCGTCGGTAGCCTTTTTCTACTACTTTTTGAAGTTTCTTCTTCAGCTAACTCCTTGACCTGAAAATACTTAAATCCTGTATTGAATACAACAAAAGTTTCTTGAAAATGTGCAATTATCCTTTGAAAAGATGTAAAATGTTCCTTCAAAAATCAAAACATCAATTATAGCCCCTATATTGACGCTAGCTAATTTTGCTATATCTTTCATTATGGAAACTGATGCATGTGCTAAAGGGATGGGGAGGTTTTGATGCAGAATGCCAGACCTATAACTTAATTTAGCAAAAATACTAGGGTTTTTCTACATATAAAAAAAGAGTACTTGACAATACTATCTGTTGTTGACAGGTGGAGACACTATTTGATGGTAGGAGATATGATCTAAGAAGCAAGGTATGGAAAACACTTCATCTTTCTCCAATGGGGGGTCACTCTGGTCAGTAGGCCACCTACAAAAGAATTAAGATGATATTTTATTAGCCTAATATGAAGAAAGACATATTTAAGTGGGTGAGTGAATATGATGTTTTCTAGAGAATTAAATCAGAAAATGTACACTACCCAGGTCTTCTACAGCCTCTACCCATCCCTGAGAAGCTATGGTATGGTATTGGGATGGATTTCATAAAAGGGTTTCCCAATTCTTATCACAAGAACTCTATTTTTGTAGTAGTGGACATATTGACTAAATATGGTCATTTTATTGCCCCAAAGCACCCTTACACTGCAAAGACTGTAGCTGAAGTATTTCTAAGGGAAATTTATAGACTACATGGCCTTCCAAAGTCCATTGTGACTGATCAAGATTCTGTCTTTACCAGTTCATTTTGGAGATAGTTGTTTAAATCCATGGGAACTATACTCGACCTGACCTCAACTTATCACCCCAGTCGGATGGGTAGACTGAACGACCAAATAAATGTTTGTAGACTTACTTGAGAGCTATGGTATTTAATAATCCTAAGGAGTGGAATAAATGGTTCCATCTCGTTAGTGTCAAAATTTTCACTCAGACAAGAATTATTTTCATCAAAACTGAAGCTTTGTGATCACTATTATATTATTTTGTTGTAGTTTACAGGTTGTAGATGAATTTACTGATTGTAAATGAATGTCGGTCAGCTTTGAGGAATTTTTTAGGTAAAGGTTAAGTTTAATTGTATTATTTTTATATCTCTGTTTTGAAAATTCTTTTTGTGTAAAGATAAAGTTTAGTTGTATTATTTTAATATCTCTATTGTCTTATTATTTTGTCACAGTTTACAGATGGTAGATGAGTGTCAGACGGCTTTGAGGAAATTTTGTGTAAAAGTTAGATTTAATTATATTGTTTTGATGTCTCTATCATCGTATTGTTTTGTTGCAGTTTACATGTGGTAAATGAATGTCGATCGACTTTGAGAATTTTTTTTGGTAAAAGTTAGGTTTAATTAAAGAAATTTTTCAAAAGATGTTGAATTTAATTATTGTATTCATCTTATTATTTAAACAAATGTTCTATTTAGTGTAACGTTTGAACTTAATAAAATAAGGTACACGCACAAAGCGTGTACACCTAAACTAAATGTACTAAAAGTGGAAAGCGCTAAAGTTGAAAGTTAATGATAAAGTGGGAAGGTGTTACGTCAAAAGATGCCTATATCATTTATTCCTTCTGCATAGAAAAAGGAAAAAAATCCTCTATTAAATTTATAATTTAACTACACTAAACACCATAGGAATACATAATAAGGACGAGTACATTTTTTCTGATTAATTGAACTTTAATAATTACTATTATTTTTATCTTCCTCTATTAATAGCATTTGTTCACATGCTTTGAACCTCCTTTAAAATGCTTGTCTAGGCTAATGACAATGCAATTAGTTCATATATACCCCAACCAGCTTGTTTGTTCTCTTTTTTTTTTTTTGACTTTTTAGTTACCCCATAATGTGGATTCTTCTTTCTTTGTTATAAATGTTCACTTATTGCTATAATTATATAATAATAAAGAAGGAGAATAAAAGTTGCAAGGATAATTAAGTAGTTGGGAGAGAAATTTTCATAATAATATAATAAAGAAGAAGAATGAAGAGTTACAAAACTAATTAATTATGAGAGTTACATATGTTATGCAGCAAAGAGGACAGTCGGTGGTCATATACTTGCAAAAATGCATGATTGTTGAAGAAACTTTTCATTTCTCTCTCTATTGGTATTATTTGATCCATGAGGACTTTCGCTATACTCATTTGCTCTTTTTATCAGAAAAAAATGTTTGTTGTGTAGTTGATAAATTATACGCCCTTTGATTGTATTATAAGGACTTACTTTAATTTTTAATCTATCTTCTGACAGTATTAAAGCTATATTGTTTAAAGTTATGAAAGTAGTAGATGTTTAGATGAATATACTACTTAAATGAATATTGCTTAGATGAATAACGAACGAAAATATAAAGAATTAAAACAAATAATATCTGAAAAACGTAAATAATTAAAAATAAGGATATAAAGATTACAGTATAACATAGTTGTCGGAGTTAGTAAAAACTCAATAAATTCACAAAAAGAAGAAATATCAAATTTAAAATCAACAATAGATAGTCTAGAATATATATATCATCATAACCTATATACATTTAAATAAAATGAACAAAGAAGAATTTATAAAAGACGAAAAAACATATGAAAATCACGAAGGATCAAAAATACAAATAGTATTCTCTAATTTAGGAAGAAGATATAAGGAAATAGGTGAACATTTATATTTAATGTTAGAAAAAGAAGAATTAAAATTAGAAGATAAGTTGACAGTCATGGTAAGAATAGAAAGAGAAAACGAAGAAATAGACAGAAAAAAGGAAATAGATAAAATAAAACAACAAACCACAGAAGAAATACAAAAAATAGAATAAACTAAAAATAGTAGGATTGCTGAATTAGAAAAAGAACTACAAATTCTAAAAGACCTGTATGAAAAAAGACAGAAAGAAAAAGAAGAAAAAGATAAAGAACAAAAATTATTAAACGAGATAAATCAATTTAAAGAAAAATTAGAAATAAAAAATAAAGAATCAGAAACCAGTGAATTAGAAATAAATACAATAGATGCTGAAGAAACAGATAATTATGATTCGGAAGGTAGTGAAACATATACAGAGATTCTAGAAAACATAGGAAAACTAAAAATTAATGAAGAACAAGAAGTAATTAATAAAGAAAATCTAGAACTAAGAAATACAGAAGTAAATACTCTAGATAAAAATATAATACCTAGTACATCAGAAATAAGAAAATAAACCTATAATTACAAAAATAAGTTTAAAGATATAATCCAAAGGATGAATATAATAAATGGACACCAAAATAAATAATTAATTACAACTTTTTAGATTTAGACTGTGTAATAGACACAAATAAAACAATACAACTATGAGTAGGATATATGTCAAAATAATTATTAGATAATAAATAGATACAACAAACACGCTAGAATATATAGAAAAGACATTAATAGGAACAGTAAAATTATGGTTTTTAAACCTAGCCGAAGTAAGTAAAAAAATATTAAGATCTGATAATAAAACAGAAGGAACATCAACAACTACTAAAATAACGCCAACAAAAATATTGAAAAAAAATGAAATAGCTATAAGAGATGAATTTAGCAGTATGACAACAGAAGAAGCAGAACAAAATAAATAAAAAGATATAAATAGAAATTTAATGTTAAAACTAGCACTATGTAATATGTGCTATATAGATGAGTATACTTGCGCATTTAAAGAATATTATTATAAAGGAACATATAATACAGAAGAAAGTAAAGAAATAAGAAGATTATATTTTAGTAAATTACCCGAACCATTTAGTTCAAAAATAATAAAGAGTTGGAATGAAACAAAAATAGTAGATACCTTAGGAGCAAGAATAAATTTTTTACAACAATGGTCTAGAAATCTATGTGAAAAATATAGAGAAGAAATAAAATGGAAAAAACATTAATAAGAAATTTAGCATGTTGCAAAGATAAAATAGCACTTCAATTTGGATGTGAAGAAAAATATTACAAGAAAAGAAAAAGACATAAGAAATATAAGAAATACAAAAAATCAAAATATAAATATAAGAAACCAAGAAAAAAGATATTAAGTAAAAAATTATAAACATAAAAGACCATATAGGAAAAAGAAACCTATAAAAGAATGTACTTGTTATAATTGTGGAAAACTAAGACATTTAGCTAGAGATTGTAAAATGCCTAAAAAATCTAAAAAAGAAACAAATATCAGAAATAAAAATAGAAAATACAGAATATATGCAGATAGATTATATAGATTACGAATTAGAAAGTAAAGATAGTATATATGAAATTTCGAAGAATGAAACAGATAATAAAATAGATAGTGAATTAGATGAATCAAATGACTGAAGAAGATATAAAAATGAACCAAATAACTGAAGAAGATATAAAAATAATAACAAAGGAGAAATATTTTAATGAAGAAGGAACAGATAAAAAAAAATATATTTGATAATAATATATTTGACGAAATAAAAGGAAAAGAGTTAGACCTAAGTGTAGAAAAAATATTTAAAACCTACAATAAAAAATATATTTAGTAGAAAAAAGGAAGAATACTACGTGGTAAGCCAAAAAGAACATGTAATAGTCTGTAGATATGCAAAAGGGAGAGCTAGTATACCACTAGTAACAAAAAGAATAATTAATAAAGAAATAAACGACATAAAAAGCAAAGACCCAATAAAATATGTACAACTTGGAGGAACAGAGATATTAATAAAAGCATGTTTTAGAGAAGGAATAGATACACCAATAGAATTATATTTAGCAGATGATAGAATTATAAAACCTATA